>NW_008610171.1:187031-231174 GCF_000691845.1 Merops nubicus
ATTAAGAAACTTAAGAGAAAAACACACTAATTATTGCACTTTGAAAATAATTATATTGGATGCCTTCATAAACATCTCATCTTTCTAGCGGCAACTTCTGCACTTCTGGGCTGCCAAAAGGGACAAACCTGGATTCTCACTGATAGAAAGACTGCTTCATTTTTAGCCATGTTTCTAGCTTATAATCTGTAAGGTATTCCTGACATCTTATACAAATAATGTATCCAAAAATCAGGGAACAGCTCTGGAAGGTAACTTAATGGAAAGGCATTTTATTAGTTGGAAATTAGCATTAACCATTTCCTGTCTCATGATGGTTTTCCCTGATTGTTCCGTTTAATATGGAAATGAAGAATACCAATATGTCATATATTACCAATATTTCAGGATATGTATTAGGCCACAGGGAGTATTCAACTGTAAATTTTAAAAGTGAAATTTAATGTAAAGATGTTTGCAAACAAAAACTTGATTCTAATCTCAAGTGGAGCTGGGCTGCTTAGATAACGCAGCCAACAGGAAGGAATCTATTTTTATTAATCTAGTAAGATTTTGATACATTTGACAGGCTTCATATATATATATCAATACATATTTTTTCAAGGTCTAGTTTTGCCATAGTGTATGAGCATTGGAAGTCAGTAGCTGATATAGCTGAAAAGTCACTCAGAGAAAATAAGAAAAAAAGCAGGATATCAGAGTTGTGAGCACTGAATTTACTATTGATTTCAGCAGAGGAGACCATTACAAAGGCAGAACAAATTCCCATTTCGTTTAAGTTTACCTGTCTGTTTTCTAGACCAGCTCATGATTCTATGATTAAAAACTCTCTGAGCTAAGCTACAGTTCTCTTATGAGTTAATTAAAATAAATGAGAACTCTACAGCTGGTTTCCATGCAGTTTACTCAGTGTATTTTCAGGCGTTTAGCTGTATGGAGGCAGAAAGCTGGTTGCTCTGGGTATTGTATCTCTGAGGACGGGCACTTGCATGTTTGTCTCTCTCAGATTGTTCCATGTATTTTCAGAATCCAAATGTCAAAGTGTATGAGTGGAAGCTGGGGGATAGTAAAGGTTTCAGGTCCTTACTACCTTGAAATATTGAAATCTTTTCTAAGTCATTCACCGAGGCTTTGAAGAACATCTTTTCCTTTTTTATCCACCATGACAGCGATGTTGTCTGCCTAATTTCTTTGGCTCACACTGTTAAATCTTTTCCTTCCCCTCGCTTCTGACATGTCAGGGCTGTTATTACAGACTTGAACAGCATTGTAAATGAGGAAAGAATCGGTAACAGGAGCGGGGAGCTCAGATGCAGAGCATCACCTGGAAATTCAGCCCAGTGTGCACGCCAACAGGTAACCCCAGCAAGCCTCCTGTCAGCGTGCATCAGGCTGGAGCTACGGGAGGGAGTTGCACTGCTCAGCACAGGCAGCTGATTTATCCTCCCCGGCCATACGCTGTGGTGGAGGAGATGAGGTACTCAGTAGTGAAATATCCAATGCATTGTTTAAAAAGGGCAGGTAGACAGCTACTCCTTCATCTCGGGGATGCGGAGAGCCCTGTCAGTGTCTAAGTAAATCACCACGGACCTGCTTTCAGAAAATGTAGATGAGATCTTCGAGGTGCTCCGTTATCTACGGGGATGCTCGGCACAGCTTTCATCCCCACGATATTTCTTCTGCCATCGCCCCCCTTTGCTGCGAAAGCCGCGACGTCCCCGTTATTTAGGAGAAGGTGCCAAGCAGCAAAATCATTAAGTTGCATTGGACTGTAACTTACTTGGTCTGAGCTGTGCTCAACATGCATAAATCTTAAAACAGAAAACGTAAACGAGGCGTGATTCATCGAGGTGCCTGTTTTCCCCGTGCCCAGCTCCTGTCCCTGGCAGAGCAGTTACCTGCAATCTCTGGGAGCTGTGCATGGGGACAGGTCTGGCCTCTCCTCCGCTCAAGCTGATGGATTTATGCAGCTCAGACTATGAGAAGTGGTCTGAAAAGCTTTTGGAAAGCATGAACATGAGAAAAGCTTTCTGCTGGTGTGTTTTAAACCTTAAAAATGGTATTGGCTCCAGTGTGGCCCTGTGCCTGAAGAGTAAGTGTTTGAGGGAAAGCTGTTGGAAGTGTTGGGTTTGCAACTGTTAGTCTGAGGTTTTTCTTTCCCACACTATGCTTTTAGGAAACTTGGAACCACTTTTTCTTATTGGTGGTGTTTTTGTTTGATGGTGGCATGTTTGGGTTGATTTTTTGTATTGGTTTTGTGTGATTGGGTTTTTTTGTTTGTTTTGGTTTTGTTTTGGTGTGGTTTTTTTTTGTTGTTGTTTTATAATAAATTTTTACAGCATTCAGTAAGAACATCTTCTTGCATCCTGATGAGTTAGTGAAAAAAATTTTATTTTCCTGGAAAACAAACACAGGCACTG
This sequence comes from Merops nubicus, assembly GCF_000691845.1. NCBI lineage: Eukaryota > Metazoa > Chordata > Aves > Coraciiformes > Meropidae > Merops > Merops nubicus. The sequence continues at coordinate 189,452 of NW_008610171.1, forward strand.
CCATAAAGTCTTGTCACAGGGAACATCAGAATTAGGCACTAGATGCATCGTGTGGGCTCTTCACCTGGGGGTGTCCGTCCTGGTCATGATTCTGTAACAATGGATGTTTCAGTATTGATACGATGGAGGAAGACTGAAACCCAGTGGTAACTTTCAGGTAAGAGGGACAAATTATTCACAAATGCTCGTGGGCCCCCAGTGCACACTGACCAAACCATAGTTCATATATCCTCAATGCTGAAAATATTTTTGGACTGAATTTGCTGAACTGAAATGAGTCATTTCACCAGTCGTTGAGCTGTACGGTTGTCGTGGTGTGTCCGTGGCGGGGCTGCTGGCTCAGGGCTGCTGTTGCCAGGTCACTTACCCTCGTACTCAGCCTCTCAGCTAGGAAATCAGTTGTTTTTCTTGAAGGATATTTTACGGGCTGATTAATTTTTTGGCTGCAAATGATTGCATATAAAGCAGATACAGTCCAACGTGGTGCCCCAGTGGCTATATGGTAATGGATATTATGCATCCATTGAAAGCCCAAATGAGATTAACACCACTGTTCTCTCCATCTGCCTTTGAGAAAGAATCCAATAAATAATGAGGCTTATAAGGGAAGATTATCACATTCTATTCAGCATTTAGAATCATGGAATACCAGGTGGGAAGGGGTCTTGAGGATCATCTGGTCCAACCTTTCCTTTACAGCGTGTGTACTTTAGCTGGTGGAAGGACAGTCTTGCCCGTGGAGTGGGCAGGGGCCGTGGTGCTGCTGGTTGTGCCTGGGCTGAGCTGTTAACCCAGAGCAACACCAGCCTTGAGCAGGGACACTTCTCATCCCTGGGCTTGTGCCTCGTGGGCTCGCTGGCAAGCAAAGCTGCATGGTGCTTCTTGTTCAAATTGCATTGGTTATCTTCATCTAAAAGGGATTGTGAAATAGGGAGGGGGTGTATATGTATATATTAGGAAAAAAAAGGCGTGTGGAGTTCTTCTCTGCTGTGATAGCTTTTGATTGCAGTTTGTGCTGCTGAGCTGGGAGCATAGGAGTCCAGCTTGGCCACATGGTTGCCATGCATGTGCCCCATGATCTACCTCCAAGAGTCTGTGCAACATGTAGGGAGGCAAGCATGTCCTCTGATAAGCAGTTCAACAAATAAGACCTTCCAGATCCCTGTGCCACACGTTCTCCCAGCTCATGTTCCTGCAGAGCAGGAGTGGCTGCCTCGAGCTGTGTGATCCCAAGCCATTTCTGCCCATCTGACTGAGCCTGCCTCTGTCATCTTCCAACAGCCCAAGTTTCCCTAACAGCTGGAGGCAAGTTACAGGGGGTCTGAAAAAGATGGTGACCTGGAATCAATTGCCACAGAAATGGTGTATGCAGCCTGCAGTCTGCTGCTTGTGACTCAAGGACACAGATAACAACATGGTGTATGTGCTAACTCTGAGGATGCTTGAAATAGATTTGTATAATACAACAATTTTAGACATGAAATTCAATGACATTTCTTCTCTTAGACATATTTTTGTTTAACAGCTAACTCTGCTTTGATGATGGAAGGTAATTTTTTAGTATGTCAGTCTTCTTATCTATGAAATTCATTTGGAAGGTTCCTACAACATTCTTCCATGCTGTTATGCATACAAATTTTAATAATTGGTTCTAATTGGTTTGTCTATTTATTAAGTTACATAATAGAAAATGACATTAGAAAAGAATGCCAAGTTCCAGAAAGTAGATGTTGGTGCTCCAGACTGAAACTGTAATTTGGAAAATGATGACCAAAACTTTACCTTTTTGACTTTGTTTTGAAATACCTCTGTGCCTTCCCAAATACCACAGAAGGATAGTAAAAATATTTGTTGAGCATTATACTGTTTTTCTAAGCCTAACAGATATTAGGAATAGCTAAGACCCAGAAAGGAATTAATGTTGCAAACACTGTGACAGTGGTTGGTGTTCGTAGCAGAATTCATCATTCCTGAAAGGATGCATATTCTGCTGCTTTGGTTTTAAATCCATAAATTTTCACCAGTAGCACAGTACTTTGCAATGTGATGAATTTCACTGTATGGCTGCAATGTGGATGGTGTAAGCTACAAATCGAGGGAGAAATTGCACTTTATATTTTATTTGTCATGCCTTCCTTTTGTGATGCTGGTCTCCCTCAGGATTTTATTCTAAATTCCTCTTTGCTCTTGGGCAAAGACTCGTGTTAAATAGTCAAGTTGGCACCACTTGTGGAAACATCCTCTCCTGAGGTGCCCACAGTCAGTTATTGCAATGGGCAAGAGTAGTTCCAGGTGCTGAGTTTTGCAGTTCAAGGTGTTCAGGGCAGTATCATCCTAATCTGAGGTACTGACAATTCCCAAAGTATTTACCATATGGGAACGTTTTTAGTGCTGATTGTTTATCTGGTAATAGTATATACTTATATTTTTAGTCTCCAAATTGCTGTAGTTCTTGGGTCTGTGGTTCAGATAACACGATAAAATACCGTTTCTTTATTCTCTGTTTAGTACAGAATGTATGTTTGCTAGAGGGTCTTGAACACCTTTCCAGGTATTTCTGTGCAACCCAGCTGTAAACTGTGAGCATCCAGTCCCTGGTTTTACAGGAAGGAACCCAGGTTGAGCCTGTAGCAGCATTGACTCGGTAGAAAGTGAGAAGTATAAGGTGCTCTCTGCCTGCCCTGCAGCTGAGGTGCACATCTTACACTTGTGTTGGTTTGTGGTGGCTTTTCATCAAGATGATAGCCAGTGCCAATGGATCAACGTGCACTACAGAATGCTTTTAAAATGGGTTCAGCCTTTTTTGTATGTTTTTCTACCTCATACTTCACACATACATCATTTCCTAGCCAGCTTTCCACAGGCCAAGAGTCATTGTAGCAGGTATGTCAGTGGTGGGCCATGCCTGTAATTGGTGTAAGCATGATGACAGAAGCGTGTGGAGTAAACCTTGTGGTTCTTCTGTTTGATAACTTCATACAAATAAGTCAAAACAAGGTCTAAAACTTGTGGCTTGTTTTGACTGCTATTACCTAAGGCTTTTCATAGATCTTGTGGGTGTGTTTTTGTTTTTGTTTTTTTTTCCTTTTCTGAAAAGAAGTGCAGTCTAGGTAATCAGGAATGAATGGTGAGGTTGTTGCCCATTCTCATCTATTTCATTGGCTTTTCCTTGTACCTTCCTTGTACTTTTTTCTATAGGAAAACCTGGTCTTTACAGTGATCCAATGTCATGTGCATGTTGCAGTTTTCTTCTAGATTTTCTTTTTGCACATTAAGGGTCATTTCTTAAGATCCATAAAACCATTGGTATCCACAGTGGATTCTTATGATTTGCATCCACTGATTTTTATTTTCCTGCTCAGGAGCCTGTGAGGTAATGGGACAAGGCAGGCAGGTCTCAACAAGAGCAAGACTCTTGGTGCTTTTGGATTCTGGTCATTTTTTTTAACTGCTTTCATCTATATATATCAAGCACAGATCTTTGTCTGTTTAAGTAAAAGTAATGATGCTTTGTGATCTGTTTCATTCCTTCTATTTCAGCATTTACAAGTGTTGTGACTCAGAAGCATCTGGAGTTTTTTTAAAGAGGAGCAGTGAGGGAGTAGCTTGCTTTTTTTTTCTTTTTCAGAACACAGCTAAAATGGGAGGCTTCTGGGCTTGGCAGTTTTACAGCAACTTGATAAAATAAAAATAATTGTGCCATCACTATTTTATCTTACTTCTTTCAGATGTGCTTCCTTCAGAATTGCCTCTTTCTTTCATATTTGTGGAACCGTGCTCGGCAGAGTGGCAGTCTGTTCACAAACTCTGCCAAGTTGAAGATTTGAGAGAAAGTAAACAACTTGGTTGGAAATATGGGTAGCAAGCATTGCATAGACTCTAGAAGCAGAGATATGCTGCTGTATTATACAAGAGTTCACTTAATGGAAAAATGCTGTTCTCCTCTTCAAAGGAATGAAGCTCACTTGCTAGCCATTGTCAAGTAAGGCAGTTGTGCCTGACAGCTGCACTCCTTTTGGGCAGCCTCTCTATCAAGTTTTTTATAGTGCTTTTCTGTAGAGAGCACACTTTTCCTGAATGTCAAAAAAATATTTTTGGCCCTCAGAATGTAAACCAATATTTATAAGGAATAAATCTGCGTGGTAGAACTACCTAGAAGGAGCTGGGAAATACCTGTGAGAGCTAAGAGATGGGCAGTTATTGAAGAATGTACATTTCCTACATGTGAAATAGTTGCTCCTCACATATTCCACAAATATTAGTTTACTTGCTAGTCATATTTATCCTGTGGGCTACAAATCCGTTAATGATACTTTCCAGAACAGTACTCAGACCCTGACAGACTTTAGGTTTTGCAAACAACATGATTTAATTTGGCTTCTTCTCAAGTAATTTGTGTGGCACACCTACCTTCACTAAACTATCAGTGGGATGAAAGATAATTCCTAATTATCCTCCTAAAGATGAGGTGGGGCTTCACTTCTAAGAAGCATCTTAAAAACATTACCTAGTGCAGTTTTTCCAAAGCAGAAAGATTGCTGTTAGAAGGTTCCATGCAGACACACATCCTCTTCTGCACTGTTCTGTACTGGCTCTAACTCCCTCTTTTGTATCTCCACACTCAGAGATAGACAAAGCTCAGAATAGACTCCAGAATTATGACTTTTTGGGTTTTTTTAGGTCTGTCCCACAGCTTTGTGAAGCCCTGTGATATATGGATCACTTTAAGAGACTGCAGGCAACTTATGCTGTATATTTTGCTGAATTGCTTCACCCCTCATGGCAGCACACTTTAGCTCTTCAGGTGTAAGCTTTACCTATAGCTGTGCTTCACTGAAAGAACTGAGCAGAAGCTGCTGTCATTAAGGTTGTTGGTTTTTCTTTTTCTTTATATGCTTTGTTTTAGAAACCGAGGAACGTGACTGACACTACATTTAAATAATGTTTATCAATTGCACTTAGATAACAGAATTATCTGAGGTCATAATTGAAATTGTTTCAAACTTTAACAACTACCTTTTTAGATAGGAGAGCTCTCATTCCACTTAAGAAGTGTCTTGAGATGACCTCTTTTAAATGAGATGAGCACAGGAATATTTAAGATGTTTTTTAATAACTACCAAAATATTTGTGCTGGTCCTTAATCGGGGATCTTCATTCTCCAAATAAACTAAGCTCCCTTAGAAGGCAAGGGTGGCAGTCAGGATGGTAAGGGCAGAGATGCAGAACGAAGAGGAGGTACAAACCAGCTCATGTGATTGTGTAAGCAGCCCCAACGTAAACCTGTGTTGGTATGTGGGAACATGTGAAACAATGGATATAGCAGAAGACCAAACAAACATAGCTGCAGAAAATAAATGCTTCTGAATAAGATTGTTTAGCTATGATAGATGCGTTGTCAACCTGCTGCAGCTAAGAGCTAAATACATGAGTTGGAGAGAAAAAAAATCCAATTGAACAAAATCAATCACTGGGGTGTAGGCTATTAAATGTTGACAAGTGGTAAAGGCTGGTTATACTGCTCTAAAACTTTGGGGGATAGCAAAGCACCTTTGAGTAAACTTACACTCTTTAAATCAAAAATGAAAGTTCGTTGTTTTCTTTCATGGCATTATATGTCAGGGACCAGTATTCTCAGAGACTGTTACACAGTGTGAAATTACTGTTTTATTCTGTTCTTTATATTTCTGACCTTGAGATCTTGATCATTACAGTCTATCCATCTGACAGAACTGCAGAGTTCAGAAAAAGTTTAGATTCTGTAACAGTAAAAATACCTTCTTTTTTTTTTTTTTTGTTTCCCTAAATAATGAGCACTATTGTTTATGCAAAGTGGAAGTCAGGTAACTGATATATTTCATTTTATAGAGAACATTGCACAGAAAGTCCACACAGCTCCTTCATTTGTTTTTCTTCTACAGCTAAAGAATTCACCACACAATTGCATGAAAATGCAAACTGAAATCTTAAAGAGACAATATTTCAGACTCTTTAGAATTGCTTTCTTAAAATAACAAAGCTTACATTGATTTCTACTTCCCCAATCTGGTTTAGGCTGTAAGGTTTAAATTGTTTAAATTTATATAGAAAATAGGGAGGATAGACAGGGTGTGTTACCAGTGTGAGGACACAGGGCTCCAGTTGCCTCTTTCCTTATGCAGAGATCTGGTGGTTATTTGACAGTTCTGCCACTTTCTGAGGGCTGAGGACTAATGATCAGCACTCGCTGGAAGAATGAAAGGGAATTGGTAACCAAATTTAACTGTGACAGCCTGCTGTCCTCTTCTCTTACCAGTGCCTAGGAAACACACTTCTTTTTATGCCAGTCAAGGCTAGAATAAACTGAGGGGTGCTAAGTGATGAACAGCAGTCATAACTTAAGGGTTGCACTTTATAGATCTACGGGGAAGGAACAGTAAAACAAAGAACACAAAACCAACATGTCTACTCCTACTGCTGGCGAGTTTTTCAGAAAGATGATTTAATCTCCCTTGTAATTTGTGTCCTCTTGCTGTTTTTCCTCTGAGTTACAGTGTTGGGGTATCACGGTACGTACAGTGCCTGAGCTTCTGGCACACGTGTACTTGTGGCTGCATTGTACTGAACAAAATAGCAGGTCTGGGATCCGGAAGGGAAGCTGCCCTTGGTCACTTCTAAGCCTGCTCTGATCTTTTGGTCAGCTTTTATGAGGTGAGGACAGGTGGGTGTAAAAAGTACTTGCTTAAATCATCATTTCAGTATTCTTCTGAATGTTCCACTGTCGGGGCGCTTGCCTTGGAGTTAGCGACAGTTTCCTAACACAAAGAAGAAATTGCCTCTGAATAAAAGCACACTGGAAACGATCAATCTTCCATAGCTGCAGTAAGCCATTTGAACAGAAAGCGAAAAGTAATATTGTATGTTATATGGCCTATTACTGACTTCTAGGCATTACTACACAGCATTCAAGGCTTCTCTGTGCAGTGGGAGGAAATAAATGTATAACTGTTAATTATGCCTAGACAAGATAAATTTTACGGTGTGTTTCCTATAGGTAACATCATATGGCTGTGGCAGAGTTTAAGGGGGAATTAAGGGCAAATGAAGGAACAGCACTGCTGCTGTGCATGTGGTACTTTTCCTTAGAAATATAAACCAAGAAGGGCTCTGTGGTAATGTTAGCTGCTGCAATGGGGTGTGAGGTAGAAGGAATTTTACGAAGGCTAGTGGTGGTTTTAAAGATTTTTCCACAGTTTAATTGTAGCTGCTGGTGAAGTTATCAAGGAGGTGCAGAAGTCCAGGTATCTCTTGCCTCAGTCAGCTACAAGAGTAGTAACAACCCATTTTCACAGAATCATAAAATGGTTTGAGTTGGAAGGGACCTTAAAGATCACCTAGTTCCAAGGCCCCTGCCATGGGCAGGGACATCCCCCACTAGACCAGGTTGCTCAAAGCCCCATCCAACCTTGTGTTGAGCACCTCCAGAGATGGAGCATCTACAACATCCCTGGGCAAGCTGTTTCAGTGTCACACTACTGTCACACCTGGTAAAGAACTTCTTCCTTACATCTAATCTAAATCTATCCACATCCAGTTTGAGCCCGTTACTCCTTGTGCTATTACTACAAGCCTTTGTAAAGAGTCCCTCCTGAGCTTTCCAGCTTCTCATTGGATTTTGCATTTCTTTGAATTTTTTCTTCTGTTAGTTGCCTTACTAATTTTGTTTTCTAAGGACAATCTTTGTTCAAGAAACCCATATTAGTTTTTTCTTTTTTAAATGAGTTTGGATACTCAAAAGAGTAAGGAGACTCATACACTCCTGAAAGGCAAAGACAACTGGAATTCTAAAAATTCTTCAAGTTCCTCCAAAAGTTTTAAGCTACTGTCTTTAAATTAAGGGACATCTGAAAGTTTAATAAATTGTTTAACTAGTAAAATCTTTACTTTCAAATAGAACCTTGATGTTATGCATGAGATAAATCACGGCAGTGGTTGTTTTGACACTCTGGAGTGTAGTTATATTATGCGCTGGTTTCCCAAGAGATCTTAAAATTTAACAAGCAGAGGCCAGTGTGAGTGATGAAATGAGGCAGCAGTGGAGCCATTTCAATTATACTTTTATTACACAGCCATTCTTCCTAGAGCACTTCATACTTTTTGTAATGCTTACTAGAGTATGAAGTGCTTGGTGTGGAGGCGAGGCGGCTCCGATTCTCGGGACGTGCTTCGGCGGCGCTGGGCCCGGAGCAGCGGCGGTAACAGCGGGGCGTGGGCGGAGAGCGCTCTGCGCAGCCTCAGTGGCACAGGCCCAGGCCCAGACTGAGAGCTGATAACTCAGGAATACTGTTTGGAGCAGAGGTACCTGCAGACAGTTCAGGTTTTTCAGACAGTTCAGGTTTCTCTGTTTTGTTTTGAAGTTGATTTACTGTTTCAAGTCTATGGTTTAATGGTGGTTACCTTTTTTTCCCCCCTTCTCCTTCCCAATAGGCCAGTCCAATGACTTTAATATTAATCATGTTCCTCATTATCTTTTTTTCACTGCTTATCTCATAGTTATCTGCTTGTACTGTGAATTATTCCTGAATGTTTATTTCTAATATAGGCTATCACCTAGAAAGGCTATTAAATATTTTGAAGTGTTAATAATATAACTCATACTTTAGATTATGAATATAACAAAGTTCCCTTTTCATGCAAAGAAGGCAACAAGCACGTTGTACAGCTTACACGTATAAATACGTAGTTAAAGATCCAAAAGTTTAAACCGTGTTTCTCATTCACTACATTTTAAGAAGCAATTTGAAGTTATCATAAGGGATTATATTAAAATAACTTTCAATTTAAAACTGCAATAACAACACCAGGTGACGGAACTCCTCTTGGGTTACACAGAACATTAAGCAGCTTTTGTTTCTATAGTAAATTTATCGTGTGGCCTCTAGCTTCTTTGGGATATGGACCTTTCCGTGTTACTTCATGTGCCCCTTGAACCCTCAGCGTGGTCGAATGGCCTCCACTAAACTTATAACCAACGAGAGGGGTTCACTGGGCTCATTTTGGACGGTGCTCCGGGGGGACAGGAATCACGGCTGCTTCTCAGTAATCGAACTGCTGCACATATTCTGGTCAGGCCACGGCTGATTGTGGTTATTAAATTCCCCTCAGAATATACTAACTTTCATTCTAATACAGCGTTATTAGAAATCTCCCTCAATGTCTAAGGTAATTGTTAATTTAGACCACTTGTGTCTTTCTGAGATTAGTGAGAAGGGAATCTATTTTTTTCCTCCTTTTACAAGCAGGCCTGTTAAATCCTTTAGCTGAATGGATAACGATTACAAGTCTCAACTGACAAGCTACAATTTTTTCAGTTCCTGAAAGGTCGTTTATAATAACAGAAATGACTAGCACAGCACACCTACAATATCTGTGTTGAGAGGGAACTCTGATTAGAATTTCAGCTGGTACCAAGGGATGTGCTTTTTGTATGCAGAGGGAGGCTGTTAGACTGCTATTCATGTCCACAGCTACTCTGGCCAGCAGCGAATATTCACACTCCTTTCTTATAAAAAAAAAAAAATAAATGTGATGGTATAAATGCAAACTGCCTCCATTGATGGAGCATTATTAAATTCTTTTGATTAGAAGCAGATGTGCAACATTTCCCTTACAGAAAGTATTGTCAGACTGTAATGCTGCAGTGCAGCGGGAGCTGGTGAGGAAAGGGGGAAAATTCTACTGGAGAAAACACCAAGAAAAAAGGATTTTTTTTTTTTTTCCTTATATTTGCTATTTGTGCTCTATAAAAGTGAAAAAGGATGACATAGGCAGTATTTGACAGAGAGCTGACTCTCTGTCAGTCTTGGAGAGGGTTGTTTATTACGTTCTTTTTAATTAGCACGTCTTACCAAAAGTCTTATATGTGCTGGAATGAGTGTGGAGTTCATGATGCAGGTCAGATAGTTCTAGTTGCAGTGCTCTAAAATTTGTGAACTTTGTGAACACTACCACCAGAAACATGTAAGGATTCTATGGGTGTGCTCAGATCCTAATGAAGTTCATATGAGTGTGTTGTGAAAGTTCCTTCTGTGGCACCTTTGGGCCCCAAGCCCCAGAGTCCACTGGAAGAGCCCTCCAAGCCTGGCTGTTGATTCAGGAGCACCAGCTCACGTTCTGTTCTTTGTCTGTACCTGTGAGACTTTAATAGCTACTGGGAAGTCTTATTTTCTTTTATAATAGCTGTGATCTGAAGTTAGGTACTTATTATGCACCCTTTATTTTACTTTGCTTCTGAGCTTAAAAAGGAGCATATTGTTGGAGAAAATGAAGTTAATATCTTGATGCAAAGAAGTTCAATCAAAATTGCTTCTCAGCAGTTTAGCCAGCCATTCTGTTCAGTTGTGGACAAGTGACATACTTCTGTTTCCTTTTTCTTTTTTTAATTCTTCCCACATAATAGACCACTGCACTATAAAGAATGTTCCATCTGACAATATGCGTGCATATTTTCCAGGAATAAATTAGGACATTTCCCAATGCTCCAACACATCATTGTTTAATATAGGCCAATAGATCAAAGACAACTACTGTAGTTTCCCTCCTGGGTCTGTTAAAGCCAGTATAAATGTGACCCTTTATAATATGTACTGTATTATTTAGAAAGCCACTGTTTCCCTAGAGTGGATCTGTTCAAGAAGTTATTGAATTTGGGCTGCTTTTTAAGTACATCTTTCTATGGTTTGTCCAAATACATACCTAGTTAGCTAGCTGGTTTACTTTCTCTAACCACCTAGTTACCTGCACCTACCTACCACACTACTTTCCATTTGCTAGAAACCAGCAATGACAAAGAATTTATCCAACTAGTAACTTCATATTCTGTGCATAGAGCCCTCAAATGGTTAATGATTCAGACAATTACAGATTTGCTAAGGAATCCAGAGAGGAGTATATGGAGGATCATATCCTTATGCATGCCATTAACCTATGCAAAGTAATTTCTGCTTCTGAAGAGTAAATTGTATTTTATGATCCTATCTGTAAAATAGCTGTGCTATTCTTGTGAAGGAAATTGGTGTGTTTTCCCTCACAAAACAAAACAAGTAAAATTGCAATGTCCTTGTGTACATAAGAGAACCAAGGAGTGCTCTGTATGTTTGGGAAAGGTTTGACTAGAATATACACACCAGTCTTTGAGAGATTCTTGTGTTATGTGTTTTCTAGAAAATTAAACACTAACAGTTACTTTTCCAAACTACAAAAATTTGTGAGCTTTACTGGAACAGAAATTCATTAATTTCTTAGTTGTTAAGGAAAATTAAATTTAATTTAGGAAAGATTAAAATCTTTCCTAGGATTTAGGCGCTGCTGTATTACTTTATGGTGAAATTATTATTAAACCACCACTGGGGGGAAAAAGAGCAGAATATTTTCTTCTGTTATGGAAATCAGAGTGAAAAAAAAACCACCAACCAAATTCCTTGGTTTTTTGCAGTACTCCAGGTTTTGGAAAGTCAGAAGCTTTCTAGTATCCAATCTGTAGTTCTCAGACTAAGAAATGATGGAAAGGCAACTTTGTTGTAATTCGGAGTAGTACAAATCTGGAATAGCTGTAGTCCTCTGCCAAATTTGTAACCCAATTTACAGATATATCCGTTAGCTTCCAGACAGATAATACTAACCAGTTTCATGATGAAATGTCATGGTAATATTTACTAGTTTATCAGACATAAGTAGGGTGACATGGTTGATAACACTGCTTATTTCTAGAAATTTCTTCAGTGTTCTTGTTTTCATGCCCACCCAATGGAGGAGCTGAGTTACGTGGTGTCCATGTTGCTGGATGTCTCACCAGCTGCCACGACTGATGTTCAGCCTTGAGCTCATGCATTAACTGACCCAACCACCTGATTTAGCAGCACGATACAACTCTGCAGTGCTCTATTCCTACTCTGTCATGCACTGTAGTTACTTATTATCCTCTCTTACACAATTTAGTACACTTTGGCATATGCTCAGATGAATTACATCAAAGATCAGTTAGGTCTTTTGTTTTCCCCAGGAGACTGAAATTCAGCACTACAAGAATTAACCAGCATTGCTTTCCCCACCCACCTCCTGTTGTAAAAGTAGCAGGATCCAAGTTGAGCAATGTTTGCTTAAATCAGCACTGGAAAAAAGCACCTGCAATCAGTCTCAGACACACTCAGAAAGGGCTGATCACAGAAATCATTTCTTTCTGCTGGTAAACACGGTGAAGTGGTTGTGAGCTTTGGGTGCTAATACAGGAGGGCACGTGTAGCAGATTTGCTGTTTCTGACTTACCTAGGCATGGTCCTACAAGTGATTTGTTATTTAATGAAATTTGAAGTAGCTGAGGTAAAGCATCAAGTTCAACATAAACAAATCATTTATTATATAAACAAATGAGATCTAAATTGCAGTGATTTTTCACCTGATACAGATCAGCACAAAGTAAACAGTCCTCTGCATTACGTGGTGTAGCTGCAAGTGGATGCAAACGTGTCGCAGTGCTGAAGAGCAGAGGCTGGGGAAGGACCAAGTCCTGTCCCTTTCTCTGCCCAGTTGCTGCCTGAGGGTGTGGGCAGGTCTGTGGCAGCTGCAGGAACCTTCCTCCCTCCTCCTCCAGTCTCTTAGGGGGTGCTGGCTGTTGGGCCCTTAAATCTTGAAAGAGCAGTTTGTGCCAAAGGAGATAAAGGGGCCTCAGTCTTTCTCTTCAGTTGCATTTAATTTCCTTCCCTGGCATAGTTTTTTGATCTGGGAAAAACTAATTATTCTTTTTTTAAAATCTGATCAGTTAAGAAGCGGGGAAAAAAACCCTTGGATCTGACCTTTCCTGACATTAATGCTACAGGGCTAAAAAGTTCTAAATCTTTCTTTTTTTTTTCCAAGTGTGTACTTTATAGACAAAAGAATTATTCACTTAATTCCTAATTGTTGAAATGGTGTTGGACACTTTGAGTTGTCTTTGGGAAATAATGAGGCTTGGAAAATGTGACCCATACAATTAGAGGGAGTAAAAGCTGGGGAGCCAGAACAGAGGGAAGTGCTGGCAGAGCCCCGGCTGCTCCCTCAGCTGGTTGATGGTGTGGTGTTGGTACATGATGTCCAGAGGATAGGTCCAACTGTGCCAGACTGTCTATGCACACAGACAGGCATGCACAATGTGTGTAAATCTCTACATTGCATAATTTTAAAAGAAATATTCTTAAAACTCAGAAAAGAATCCTGTTATTGGAGTTGATTAACCAACAGGGATGCTAAAACCTGTTTCTTCTGCCTCGATGGCCAGCTGGTCTGTATCTGTCTCTCAAGTGCTGGCTAAGGTGGTAGCTGATGTTGTTATCAGGCAGAAAATGATTCCTGCTAGTAAGTCTGACCTTCACTTGAACCATCAGTGCTGTTAAGTTGTTGGTAATGATACACATTTCCTCCAGCCTGGTGCATTGGAGAATATTCTCCTGACCCGTTTATACTTCTCCCTTGCATCCATACCATAGTGCTTGTGAAATATTTTCTTTTTCCTGTGCTTTACCTCTAATGATTAATAGTAAACCTAGTGATGAATGTGAACGAAAGAGTGGCAATTATAATTTCATTAATCACCTAATAATTGGGGTCCAGGGCTCAACTGTGACTTTAGACTTCTCCATCCTAAGGAATTACAGAGAAATTTCTATTAATCACCGTGTCCCAGCTGCTGACAAGGCCCGTTCTAACAATAGATCTCATCATTTCAAGATGTGCTACAATTAGTGTGAGGATGATAAAGGAGTTCATCGTCTGAGCCAGGCTTCTGGTCCCGGGAGGCTGCAGGAAGGAGCCTCTCTGTTACGCCAGTGATTTACCTCTAAATGCTATGCATTAAAGTCATGCTTCCTTGGAGATTTATAAATGTTTAAAGCTTTTAATAAACTTTACCTGACTTGTGGAGTCTATTCAAGGCTGGATGGTTTGTTAGGGTGTTTTGGCTGTCCAGTTGCTGGGTGGCACACACCCCCAGCCGGGTGAAAAAAAAAAAGGTGTTGGAATTAAGGCTATAGTGTGCTTATTAATGTGTGCATAGAAAAACATCTGTTTGCAATTCCCTCCTTGTGCCTCAGCTTATTGATAAGGTTTGAGCAGATGTGTGGCTAAATGGTAAATTAGGAAAGAGTAGCTGAGGAGGAGAGGCTTGGTAACAGCACTAAGAGCCCGTGCGTCCGGCTGTGCCTCAGCCAGGGAAATGCATCTTACTGCTGCCATTTCACACCCCCAGCTGGTAGGCACAGCTTTTGTATAAACCTTAGGAAAAATTCTTCAAGTTCACTGGCTCTCTCTTATCTGCCCTAAGTACAGAAATAAATGAAGGCACCAATGTGCAAGCAACATTCTGAAAATAAAGCCTCCGTGCATAGAGAAATAATGAATTTTCTAAAATCTATATGTGGAGATAAGCCACAGGTATCCATGTTTGAGATACTGAAATGATGTAACTAAGGCAACTGGAATAATAATTTGACATCAGAAGGAAGCTGGTATAAATGGGATTTCAGAGAGCTGTATACATTTTCCAGAGGTTCATTTAAACTCTTTTCAGCAAAAGTGAAACTTGTCAGAAACATGAAAATCTGTTGAAGTTATCAACACTTACAGTTTATCAGTCATTCATGTTTATGGTAAATGTCAGCAAATATTTTGGTTTTGGAATAGAAGTTCCAAGAATAGTAATTTTCTAAAAACAAATAGAGCATTTTAAAGGTATCCATATTAAAACTTCTAAGCCAGAAATTGTGCATGGTTTTATAGGTGATTGCCTGTTGCCATATTTGTAGGGTATTGCTTAGACCTCTTAGGTGCCCAGTTATAAATCAGCCTTCCCCAGGCATAGAAAAACTCAACCAAGACCTGTTCTGAAACAAGACTATTGAGCTCAATGTGCTCAACCTAGCGACACAATTAAAAGCCAACAAATTTTGGATGTCAGTTTGATGGTTGAAGCAGGCTAATTGTACATGGGATAATTAATCTTGTAGAAAAAAAATATTATTTTACATATAAACATAAAGTACCATCTGGATCATTATTTCAAAACTGTTAATTTGAAGGAATAGTACTAGAACTGTGCTCTCCCTCTATCAGATGCTTATTCAGAGGAGGGGCTGGCTTGCTGTTCCTGTGTAGCCATCCTAAACAAGGGGGTAGGGTCCTGTTGTACAGTGTCAGGTAGTTCTTAATGAGTAGTAGAAACAAATGGAAAAACTGCTTTGCAAGACGGTCCCTCAACTGAAGACATGGTTTTGAAAAGCTGAGTTACAATTTTCACTGAGGATTAGGTGAATTGAGGTGAGTCTGGGTGGTTTAAAGTAAGGATCGGAGGTGAAGGCAGCACGATCAAATACTCTGGTATTGAAATTGAGCTTTGCAAATAATTTAATGGTAAGTAATTCAGTTAGTGAATTTAACTTCCTTTTCAATTGGGAGACTGTTTGAAAGCAAGTTGTTTCCTGTTGATTTTAGTTTAAGTCTGTGAGGCACTGAACTATTTGCTTTGGTCATTTGCTTCATCATAATCAAACCTGAGCTGTGCAGCTCTCTTCATGTTGGTGCTTGTGCTGCTTGGCAAAGCGTGCATCTGAAAGGGATGACTTGAAAACTACTGAAGCTTTAGGGGCTTGGGATAAAGAAACAGAAATTATATCTTTAGTAACTAACTTCAGTGGAGCTACTAGGAGCTCTACCTCTTTGTGAGGCTCCATTAAATCCTTGTTCTCTTGGGTGGTTTTTGAGACTTTTGCCCTTGTTCTCTGTGAAGCAGCCGCCTCTTCTGTAAATTCTGCTTGTGCTGATGTGAGAATTTGGAGATTGTTGCCCATGAGAATCAGCACACAAAAGTTGTTGCTTGGTAGCATGGCATGGTTTCAAGATTGGAGCAGTGATCTTCTGTATTCAAGTGAATTGGATTTTATGGGACATTCACTCAACTTCTATGGTATTTTTTTCATATTTCTGAGCAGTGCTCATTTTTTCCATACAAACTGTGGAAATTGGAGGGGAAATAGTGCCAGGATGTTTTAAGAGCAAACAGATTGAGCTTCTAAGGTGTGCTTGGTTTAACATTCATGGATTAAGTTATATGACTTTATTGTTAGAGGTGGAACAGGTGACTGCCTTCCTCTTTAATACCGGCATGTTATGATATGTAAGACTAGAAAAAAATTGAGGATCATAAATTGAAAACTCAATAGCTGTTATTAGATCCCAAATTCTGCTTTCTTTATAAAGAGATGTTCTGGATCTTTCAGTTGTCTTCCATTATTCTGGACATGCAATTATACAAGGAAAATGTATAATCTGAGAAGAAAGGTTGGCTGATTTTTTTTTTCTCTCCAATAAATGAAAAAAATGGTCTTTTGCATTCTTGTTAATGCATTGGCATTCACCACAAAATGATTACACACAGAATTTTGAGAATTTCAAGTGGAGTTCAAAGTTACTGCTCCAAAAAGGGATGTTCTGTTCATTTCAAATGATATAATAGGTAACAGAAGTCTCAGCATAGACCAAGTGAATGAGGAAAGCTGAATTTATATAGCAGGATCGAAACAGAACGTGAAGAACAGGAATACTGAGAAGAAATGTTTCCAGAAAACAAATTACTTTTTAAGCTGTTTGCTTAGTATTACTATTACTGTTAGATTTTTGGCAAGCATTGCAAATACTTCAAAGGTTCATCTAATACTTTTCTACAAATATGGTTATTTTTTGTGTTATTTTTGGTACTGTTAACATTTTGTCACGCAGGAGGAATGAACTCTAGCAGCTAGTTTTGAGATTGGAAATAATTACCATCTTCATACTTGTTAGGGAATTACCACCTTTTGTCTTTGCTTAGACAAACGTTCTCTATTTCATCTTTGATAGTTTGGCACTATGAAGGATGGTGTAGGAACAACTTGGGTCTGTATGTGTTTTGATGCAGTCCCACCTTGTTAGAATCAGAGGTGTATGCTGTTTTCTGTTACTGAGGGCTTATATTAAGTAGTAGCTGAAGGTGTGTGCTTTATATCTAATAGTTATTTAATACTCGTGACCTGATTTTTCAAAATTCATTTACACTCTGTTTTAATGTATTTGGATATGTAAGGAATTTATAGAAAACCTACACAAATCCTAAAATAGGCATCTTATTTTGCTGATCATATTGAAGACCAGAGCAAGGAAAGAATGGAATGAAAAAAGCTGTTTATTTGTTCTTATTTGTTCTTTATTTCTTCCCTCTCCTAATACTATTTTCTTCATAATTTCTTTCATACTCAAATAGATTTTTATGTATGTTTTATGAAAAATAAAGCAGTCCAATGTTACACCCTCAAACAATGACACTGCAGGTGAACATACTCCAGAATTACTCCGGAATGAAGTTTCTCAATGAGTGATGCTGTATGTTGTAGTGAATGGGTGTGTGTTTTCATTGCTGTGCATGTGAGATTGGCCTTCTCAGGGCAGCCAATTTCTGGTACTCTTTTGGTCCTAAAAAAGACTCTTGTGCTTTCTTCCGTGAGTACTATAAATAATAAAATTTCCTTATTTGTCCCTTTCTTTATGAGGACTAAGAGCAGCAGCAGCAGCTGCCACCGTGTTAGGGCAAGCATTGCCATTTGGGATCCTGCTGGCAAATAAATATAGTGTAGCAAAAAGGTGTCATTACAGTGACTGGTTTTGCCCAGGTTATACAAGGCTGTGATTCATTAGTATCAAATATATACTACAGAACATGATAACTACTGCGGCCTGAGGTTTTCCAGCAATGGAAAGGCAAGAATAAAATGGATTTGAAGAAGAGGGAGAAGGAGAAAGGAAGTCCCTCTACCATCAGTTGAAGATAGTAGTTTTCATTTGACATTGATAAGATGAATATGTAATAAAAAATGAATATGCAATAAGAAGTTATGTAAAATCACTATACAGATGAATATTAGGAACAGCCAATATTCATAAACTTTTGCATAGGATCCTTTTATGTCCTTTATTATTGTTCTTTCACTGTAACTTCCAGTCACAGGAACCTTAGAGGAAAAAGAGCTGTCATACAGAATATGTGACAGATTTATGGTAACCAAGAAATTTATGGTTTTCTTTCTGGTTTTCTTTTTTTTTTTCTTTTTTTTTTCTTTTTAATTTCTGTGATGATATTTTACTTCAAAACCTGTGCTCTGAAAAGAGTTTTGGATGGTTTAACGTGAGTTGTCAAAGGCAGTCCCATAAGTCTTGTGGCATGGTTAGAGTTTGAAGTTTTTCTTATAAATTATGTGAAGAAGCTTTCTTCTCATTTACATCAATTGTTCAGATCCCTAAA
The DNA here is from genome assembly GCF_000691845.1 of Merops nubicus. Lineage (NCBI taxonomy): Eukaryota > Metazoa > Chordata > Aves > Coraciiformes > Meropidae > Merops > Merops nubicus. The sequence continues at coordinate 207,789 of NW_008610171.1, forward strand.
ACTTCTCTGTACAAAGGGCAGAAGGGGAGTCATTCCTAGTTACCTGGAGATTTTGTTTACACAAACAGGAGAATAAGTTTTTATATCCTGCATCTTCCACTTAGATTAACTTTAGATTCTAGAGCTTTCTCATAGTTTCAGCATGTTTAATTTGCTCTCTCAGTAAATGTTGTTGACACCTTTTCCTTCCTGTGGTTTAGAATTTCAAGGTCACCTTGAACTAGATCTGCATTGGAACTGAGGAAATATTTCCATTTCTTTGTTTTAATTTTTGGCAGAAGGTCTGTTTGCAAGTAGGTGTCGTGTCCTTGTATGTGATACCAGCTCTACAGCACTGAGCATGCAGTGTGTTGTTATAATGCTTTTCAGTAAGAAAAGTTTGCTTTTTTTTCTGCTGGTGCTTTGCTCTAATGTGGAAGTCATCTTATGTTCGCTAGAGTTTGTTTTCATTATAGATGCCATCTGTGAAACAACTTGGCTTCAAACTAAGCTGGAGAATATACAACATTTTCAATAAAAGTAATTCTTATGTCAAGGCATGGGCACGTTATGGATTGTAAATTTTGACTTTACTGCCAACCTCCACCAGATTTTACTTGCTGCTCTGTGCAATCCTCTGTTGAGCAAAATATTGTCAGTGTTATTCCCTAAAAAGTTAAGGGTATAATTTAAGTATTAGAAGGGGAAAAAAAAGTCTCAGAATCTTTCCCTTCTTATGTGTTTTTTTCGCTTGTTCTACTCTGCAGTGTTTCTTACTTGCTGTGTTACAAAGGTGGCCTGGCCATTTTCCTGCCTTCTAAATGTAATATCTGTTTAAAAATGCCATTAGTATTCTTTTTTGATGTGTACTGCACTTCAGCTGTCAGAGGGGAGCATCCTAGCCCAGCTACTGCCACTGCTTGCCTGAAGACTGTGATCATACAGGATGCTTTTATTTGGTCATAAATGCAATGGCAGCCGGGACCCCCAGCCCTGTACTGGCTGTGAGAATCCTTCCATTGCTGAACTTCTCATCACAGTTTTTGTTGATATTTACTTTCCCCATCCCCAGCACAGAAGTTCCCTTAAGGTAAAGGTGGTGGAGCTGTAACTCTGGGTCACACCTTGACTATTGAGACTCATGGACAGGAGTTTTAACTGCCCCTGTTCCCACAGAGGTGGACTTGGGCTGGATTTACATCTCCACCCAGCAAGGGCAGGCTCTTTTCACTCACATTTTCCTGCATTTAGATGCAGATTTGGATTACAGCACCATGGTTGAAGCACAGTGGAGGGCTACAGCGTGGTTCAAGGGTATATTGGCCACCTTTAGTATGTTATTTCCTTAGCTGCTCTTGCATCCTCTGTTAAGTCCTAGAGGCAATGGAAGAGACGTGGCCAGATGGTAACACTTTATTGGTGTAGTGCAGCACTTCATCTGCATTAGGCTGTGAAATGATGGTAAGGTGACCTCCACAGCACAGGGAACACTTCAGCTGCCTGAAGTCTGCTCAGCCTTACCCAGGTGATAGAAATCTATTTTCTAACTAATGTCACCAAGTTCAAGTAGCTTTATATAGAGAGCAGCACAAAGATGGTTCTGCTGTTTTTTTCCCCATTTAATCTTTTGCTGACTGGCAGAAAATATGAATGACAAACTTGATGCCTTGAGTTCCTTGCAGTGGTGCAGCAGTGTTGCTTGCAGCGCTTCTCCGTTGGTGGAGAAGTATTTTTGTCTCCTGGTTGTTCATGTTCAACATTCTAAATCTTAGAGAAGCAAAGGTTTTAGAAATGTACTTTCTGTTACAGAGCTCAGCTGATATTCCATCTGCAGTATGTGTCTCTGTTTTACTGAACAATGGTATAGTAAATAGAAACATTTAATCTCTGATTTGTTAACACATTGCCCGTGAGGTTTTGGAGAATTACTTGTTTGTGTCTTGATTTGCCAAACCAGCTCGGTGATCAGATGTGCAGACTTCATCTAGTAAGATTATATATTAGATATGAAGTCTGTACAAGTATTATCGTGACCTAATCTTTGTAATGCCTATGCTTCAAATGACCTCATACTGTAATTTTTCCTAATAATGTGATATTTTGTACTGAGAGCAGACTTTCAGATTTTTCTGCTGATCACCCTTCCTGTTGTAATTGAGGTAGAATTCCTTAATGAGCAAACCTTTCTAATGGTGTCTATGCTAGAAACTCTTAAACTCAGCTGTTTATTTTTGATGAATCATAACCCAATATTTTTGCTCTACAGTTTATCTGAAACCATTAGCTATCACAGCTAAGCTCACTGTGGCTATGGCACCCAAAGAAACTGTTGGGGCAACATGCCATACAGCGACACAGCTTGTTCCTTTGTAAATTGGAAAATGATAATTAGTTTATTTCAAAGGTATGGTGGGGCTTTTGGAAAGTCCTAAGGGTTGCATTTTGTGCTGTGGGAGAAAAAACCCATCTGGGATTTAGCTCTTCTCCCTCAGGCTGCAGTTCTATCCTCTTCCAAAACATGAAAAGCTGTTCTTCTATGGTTTAAAAATGACTTAGCACTGGTGTGATAGTTTAATTCTTTACTTTAGAAATAGTGTGAAGACTATCAAACCATTAACTCGATTTTATAAAATTGTTAGCTTAATGTAATCAGTCACAAGTGAAGCTGTGCCTACCTTTTCCCTTCACTGGAGACTTTATTAGGCCAAGTGCAAGGGATTATGGGAGGATGAGGATGAACTTTCCTCTTGCCCATTAGCCCCATGACCAATGTTGTAAATACGTATTAGGAGTAAAGTAGTTGCTGAAGCCAAGAAGGTGAACTAATTCTGACTAGATGTTCAAACCAGCATGTCAATCAGCATGATCACTGCAACTCATCACGCTTCGCTCCCAGCAGATGGTCTGATCACACACTCATAATTTATTAGCTAATGGGAGACACCATATTGATTTAATACTCTGTTTGTTCTACCGGCTTACTGCGATGTGGTGCAATTTTGCCTTGGAGCATGACCTCAATGAAATCAGCTTTAGGTCTACAGCAGCACTAATATAAATCATGTGTCTCATCAAAACACTCCTAAATGTTGACTAGTAATTAAAATTTGCATGGAGGTGGGTGTATCCTCCCATCCACATGAGCTGTTTTATATGTTTAGTGTATTTACATTAGTTAAACTTTATTGCTCTTCATCTAGTTCTGTAAGGTGTGTACATTCCTCACTTAAACTGAGGAATCCGTATTTCAGATGTGTTTTCAGAATCACATGAATTAAATGTATAAGATTTTAGCAGGGAGGTAAATGTCTAAATGCCCTTGAGGATCTGAGGAGAACTTTTTTTTTTTTTGGCTAAAAGTCTTACTGCTTATATGAAAATACAAAACTTGGTGGAATTTCTCTCTTGAGCTAAGAAAGTCTAAAAGGTTTTTTGTTTTTGTTTTGTTTTTTTTAAAAAATTGAAGGAAAAGCTAGGAAGGCACTTTTCCCATTACCTTAGAATTAATATTTTATTTATATTACTTGCATGAAGTGTATCTCCATCAGTCTGAGATCTATGGCCAAGTCTTTCCATTTAACTGCAAGTTTTCAAGATTCTCTGGGGATGTGGTATCCAATATTTCTCTTAAAAGAGAGTGCACGCAATACAGTTTGACTTCCCTGTGGAAAACAGAATCAAGTTTGCAAAGATTACTCTATGGATTCATAAGGAAAGGGACAGGAGGAGGGAGATGTGAGATTTATGTTCAGTTAGGATCAAGACTTGGCCACACTGGTGACCTTCAACACGGTGTCACTAGTCTTAGGGTGTCTGTATAGGTGAAGGATTTCACAGTTTGTAAACATGAAGAGTCATGTAGGTCCTTGGATTTCCAGCCTGTGGAGACTGGGAGTTTCATGACTACATTTTTGTCTGGTGCTCTTATTCATGTTCTTGCAAAGCATCTGGTTTCTCTTAACCACACCTGAATTTTTGTGTGTGTAGGTAGGATAATGGGTTTTGTTTCTGAGGGATTTGTTAGAAAGCTGCCTCTGAGTTATGTGCCATATCAGTAGGACTGCTAAGTTTAACACTATGCAAAATTTGACAGATATCAAGACAAACCTTAAGCTATAAAGTTAATAATCAATATAAAATAGCAAACTACCCCCCAAAATTTTAAACTAATTTCTATCTTTGTATTGCATCAGAATTTATCACAGTTGTGGTGAAGTAAGAATTGATAGTTGAAACTTCTACATAGTATATCCATTAATTAAATTTCCAGTTTTTAGATGGGAAGAAGCAACATGTATTTATATGAAATTTGCATACCAAATTTGCTCTTCACTAACAGAAGGAGAAATAAAGTTATTTATAGCAATCTTCACTGGCTTTACTATTGCTAATTAGTTTCTAGTAGTTAATGGAATAGATGAGATTATGGAATTAAACCAATGCAGCTAGCAGTGTTTTGCCAGACAGTTAGGATTTAGTGATATGCTGAAAAAAGTTAGTAAACAGTAATGGATAAATGACAGCTTGGATTAATTTCAGAATGGAATGCTCTTTCTTGCAGGTATGATAGTTTCTGAATATTAAGTGGATGTTTCATACACTCTGAATTGTGAAGAGCTCATTAAATTAGACTGTGGGAATATTTAAAAGGCAAGAGTATGGATTTTGTTTTTTAAAAAGAATTTTTCTTCCCCCTCATATTATCATAATTATTATCTTAGTGTTTTGGATCTATGGTAAATAATGGAACCCAAGTGGCAATGGAAAACGTCCTGTGCTTAACACTGTAAAAATGCTGCAAAAATAAGGACCAGGAAAGCAATGCAAATGTGGCTTGTGCTGAGGAGATCTATGCTTTAGGTCAAGTATAGAATGATGTCTAGAGTGCTAATGAAGTCACCATATCTGTGAACAGGCAAGTGTAAACTTGAGCAAAATCTTTTATCAGTTTCATGTGTCAGTGGTAACTGAGAGCAGCATGGACTGGGTTTGATTCACATCCTGCCCCGAGATGTGACCACATCCAAGGAAATCTTAATTATGATTAAACAGATTATTATGAGTTCCCTTGTAAAATTATAGAGAAAATTTACCAGTTTAAGACTATTCATCCCTAGTACTTCATGCACACTGTGTGTAAGCTTTGAGGCATGTGCACTGCTTTTTAATCAGGTCTGAATTAGGTAATGGCTAGCAATGGTAATAACCAAAAAGCCCAGATGGCTCTTTTCAGAATATGTCCATTTTTTACTCTATCATGGGGACCAGTGGGTCTTTGTGTCCTCCAGGGTGACAAAGCCAAACACAGACGTTCACCTCTGACTATCCCAGTCTAGTCCTAACAGAGTAAATAAAACGTGATGATGCCCATTTTAAGATATTTATAAACTACTTGTAAACAGAAAAAAAAGAAAGCATGCTAATGTAACGGTGTTGGTTACTAACATGTCTATCTATCAACAGTTCAAAAATTAATAGAATTAAGGGTTATTTCCTGTGCTGATCAGGCAGTTACGATTACCTCTTTGAAAATGAGTTAATGTTTCTTCTGAAATTGGGATCTTGCTAAAGATTATAGAAGCTCTTCAGAATGAAACTCATTTGAAACAGAAAATTAAATGTTAGTTACATGTGACTGAAGATGAGAATTTTTTCCCAAGATCCTTTTGTTTGATAGAAATGTGCTGATTTCTGTGAAACAAGTATTTTAAAGTGCTAACTCTTTGATACTCATCTTGCGAGCAGTTTTCAATCTGACTTTATTTTCCCACCAATAATATATTTCCTGCTGTTTGGAAACTACATGCAGCTGGCAACATCACTTTGAAATATTCTTGCATTAAAACGTAACACATAGTGATAAAGGGAACTACGCTGATGTTATTTCTCAGTTTAACCATGCCAAAAATTAGTGACTAGGAGTTTTAAAGTAATGAGAGGGGCTCTGAAACAAAGGTGGTGATAAAATGGTGATGTGTTTGGCCTCTGCTGCAAGGGCACCTCTCAGATCTGTGTCGACATTGCCACTGAAAGGACGACATCTATCCTAAATTAGGCTTGTCTTGCCCAGGTCCACAGGCTGCTGCTGTTATTTTTTATGAAGAACAAAGGTTTTACACTACAGTCAGCTTTTCACGTGCATGGCAGATAGCAAATCATTGGCACAAGCTTTGTGTCCTTAACTGTGGAGCTGAGAGAAAATTTCAAATAAAATGTGACTGGAAGATTTTAATATAGTCCAAGTAATATACTTTTCATGTTGTGGTGTTTTTTTGTCTTGGTTTGGTTTTGGTTTTTGTCTGTAATGAACTAAATTGAAATGGCCATAAAAACGATCAACCAGAACTATTAACATCTGGTGGAGTCTTTATAAACAAATATAAATAAAATACCCTGGGGACTGTTAGGCAGCCTCAGTAATCACCAGTGTCTCCTGCCTCGATGTGCTGTAGCTTTGTTGGAGCTATCTACAGCCAAAAAGAACCAGACCAAAATGTGCCTGATGTCATCACAGCCTCAGGTCTGCCCTGGCAAGTAAAATGAAGTAGTTTGGTAAAGACCAAATAGGTAAAAGCTGAGTTTAAAATAAATGAAGTCATTTGGCTGAAAGTGATTAAGAAGCACACAGCTCTGGAGGGGTTTTATCAGTGGGGATTGGGCTAATTTGGTGGAAAGACATCTCCTTCAGTGGGCACTGCAGGAGTCAGAGGAGGGCACAGCCTAATCCTTCCAAATTAATAATGTCTGAAAACAGATTTGAAATCCCAGGAGGTTTCTCAAATTGGTCTTTTGTTTAAATAAGGTTTAAAATGTATTTTTATGTGAGACCTGACCATTAGGGGATTACAGTGGGAAACAAGTGTTCCCAAAATGATGTATGCTGGTTTTATGCACATCTATATTGAAAAATATTTTTTAAAAAATAAAATACACAGGGAGATAAATTATGACTTGATTTCAGGATGCTGATTAATTTGGTGCTCAGTGTACATTTCCCAAAAAAGGTTAATGAATCTGTTGAACTAATGAACTTTTTTTAATTAATACAAGTTTCAATTTTCTCAGAGCGAGGGCACTAGAGAAGAGAGCAATGAATATCACACAAATAAGCAGATATTCCCCCGTTTTTGTCAAATGCAGATGCATAAAGGCTTGAGTTATTTTGCTGCCTTTACACAAGACACTTAAAGAGTGGATCTGCACACGTGTATATAAATACATGTAGATATTTCAGGACTCTCTCCAGAGTATTTTTATGGGCAGAGCTGAGGTTTTGTCCCTCTGAGACTCTTTTTCTTTGTGTAGCTATTTCACAGTGGGGGTGTGAGCAGTCCTGTGTTGAGGGACAGGCCCCCCTGCTGCCCTGACAGTGCCCCACCAAGCCTTCACATCCCCAGGTGTCCCACAGACCTCTCCATGGCTTGGTGATGGGCTCCCTTCACCTTTTTCTGTCCATTTTTACTCAGTTCCACCTTTCAGTATGTGCTTTGGACGGTGGCACATGCATTTGCTTTCCAGAGTCCAAACTCTCTTGTGAAATTATAAGGCTGGAGTGGTTATCAGAGGGCAGATCCTTTAGGTCTCTTCTATATTTCATAGCCTAAGTGAAGCAAACTTTTCAAGAGAGCAAGCCACATGTACTGCTTCAAACTAGGGAAATTTTATTTCCTCTATAATTATGTTAAATGCTTTAATAAAGAAAAAGGTATTAAATAGATCATTCTTATTTATAAAAGGAATATTTATGCTGTTATTCTGCTATGTAGCTATTAAGGGTTGTCAAAGATGATTTGTAAAATAGGAAACTAGATCTAAATTATGTAGACTTTTGTGGTTAGCAGCGCTCCCTGTTACATCCTCTTTCTGGAACAGGAAATTTATTGGGCTCATAGGCCAAAGTGAAGTGACTGGGTGTGAGGGAGAGGAAATACAGCTGTTGTGAAGGGTCAGTCAGATGGATGTTCTGGTCTACAGAGTTTCTTTTGAAATGTAGTCCAAGCCACTGTGTTTGGGAAGCACTACCTGCCTTTTCAGAACCTTATATACCATTTCAGGAGTCTGTTTTTATTTTGGCTCATGGATGCAGCAGTTGAAAGACCCCTCTCATTTTTTTTCTTTCCTTAAATTGTCTTCCAGTTCCTCAGATTGAGCTTTGAATTAAGTCCGTGATGGTTTCTGGCACTCCTGTGTCAGTAGGCAGTCCTGCACCAGAGGTACCCTTGCTGACAGGCAGGATTATGATGAGTATGGAGAGAAATCGCTGTCTCTTTGTGCTTGCTTGCTTCTCTAGTCAGAGCTGGTGGTCTGTAGGAGAGGAGGTAAACTGCTGTCAACACAGGGCTTGGGAAGGGCTTGTGAGGAGTAACAGGAGCCACGGAACTACACCTGCTTTTGTTCCAAGGGTGGGGTGGTTCCTGTCACTTGGTTAGTACTAAAATAATTTCACATAATCTTAAATCCTTCAGTTTCTTTCAATAGAGAAGGTCCCCTTTTGTTTCTAATATAAACCCATTTATAAAACATGCATGATTTTTTTTAATTTTAGTATTAAATAAACCAATTTAATTAAATTATTTTGTAAACAAAATAAATTACCAATTAGTTTTCAGCCATAATGCTAAGCAGTTGTTTAACTTACACAAAACCCATTAGGTAAACAAACATGAATTCTCTGTGTGAGTTCTCTTTTATGTTCTCCTTTAAACTAGTTTTGTTATTTACTATCTAAAATATTGGTGTACCTACTATATGAGTTAAACTTTTAAGTCACAACTTAAAGTAGAGCTCCTGATTCTCCTAGCCCTCTCATTATTACCCAGGGCTTTAAAAGTGACTTTTGAGGAGTTCATATAAAATTGAAATAACTTAGAAATGATTGTAAGGTCTAAAGAGCAATGACTAAGACTGCCCTCTTCATATTGAAAAAATCCTTACCCTCAAACCTTATATGTGTATTAAAAATCACAAACGTTGTTTTAACAAGGTAATATTGTATTAGTTAACATTGTGCTAGCAACAGAGCATAGAAAATGGAATTGACTTCTTTGCTTTGCATTTATCAGCATTCTTGTGGTTCTATTTCCAGTTCCAGGAATCGTGTAATTGATGAGGTTCCATGTCTCAGGTTAACCTTACAAAGGTACATGGAACAGAGGAAAAACCAGTTATATTTGTGCATTTTTAATAATTCACACTTCACACAGATGAAGCTCTTAATGTATGTGGCTTTAATGTAGAGCTGTTGGTGTAATCACAACTCCTGAAGCACTGACAGGGCAGATCCATCCACGCTGCTGCTCAGTTAGCAGTATGGATTGAACAGCTGCTGGAGGAGCAGTATAGACATGCACACAGTAATCAAATGCTTCCTTTGAATGGGAAGCTGTAAAATAAAGCATCTTTAGAATAAGAGTGCTTTGAAAAGAGGAGTGTGTGTTTATAACGTGCACAATGAACTTAAGAAAAATCAATGCCAGGAAGCAGGTTAATGCCCCAGCTCCTTTCATGCTGCGCTCAGGATACTTAGGTGGATGCCAACCAGTAAAAAGATGAAATATTTTATACTCCATTGGAGGGACAAGTATCTCAAGAGGCTGAAAAACACACAGCTCCTGTGAGGGCTGAAAGGGGTCTTCTTGCAAGCCCGTTTTTCTCCCCAGCATTTATGGGAAATCAGGCACATGATGATTAATCCTCGTGTTACATTGATTGAGCTGTTTGTACAGAACCAACTCTGTTAATACACAGCTCCATCTGTAGAGAACACAAAATATTCATGCACTATAATGGAACAATCAAGAAAAGCAGCTCACATTCTTCCTGGGAGAGTACTGTGAGAACACAGTACAAAAGTAAGCAAATGAAAATGTTACCTAAATATTAAGTGACAATATTCCTTTAGGGCTTTTGTAAGACTTTGTTCCAAAGTCCATTCCCTCTAACATTCAGCAAGCGTATTTCTGTTCTGAAAAGAAAATTTGGTTTGCTACACTCGTTTTTAACTTGTGTAAATATTTGTTTGTATTTTCATATTTAAGTACATTGTATTTCTTCTTTCCACTGTCACAGATGTAGGCAATTTTCTATCCCTTCCCCCCAGCATTTTTTTGGCAGCTAATGAATGCAGTCCTTTGGATCTCATCTGATCCTTGGCAGGATATCTGGAATTGATGTCCTAGGATGTGTGTAGCTAGCTCAGTAATAATGTTACAGGAAAACTAAACACTCCAAGCTACAAAGCTCTATTTAGAAATTTTATCTCTGATCCAGAGGCAAACTAAAACCTGCTGTAGTCCTGTGAATCACAGAATGAATATTCACTAATGCACACAGATAGCCAAGGGAATGAGAGGGTGATCCTCCAAGGAAAGCGTAATACCAGCCAGTCCGAGTGCTTGGACTCCATGTAAGGGGATTGTTATAGATTCTTGAACAAGTTGCTTAACTGTTTCTCCATTGCCCTGAGAAGGAGGTGTAATGATGTGATACAAAGCATTGTTACATCCATATTCAATATCACGATCCCACTGTGAGGGACTGAAAAGTCAGTTTGCATTTCACCTGCTTAAAACTAATTCCTGCTTCTGTGGGAGCGATACTGCAATCCCATCTAGGATTTATCCAGGACTTATCCAGGTGCCAAGAGCTATCAAACAGTGCCTGAGCTGATGTGAGACAGGTAGAGGACTCTGTCACTCTCCTCATCTCTTTGGAATAAATCATTAAATATTTCTACCTGTGTCAGCTGCAGGTAAAATGTAGGGTGGAATTACTTGTCTCTATTCTTGTTAATCCTTTGCCTGTCAGCTCTCATCAGGCATTACATCCTGCCTGCCTTAGCAATTGCCAACATGCAAATTCTTCAGCTGATGAAGTCCTGCCAGACTGTCTTGTATAGGTGTATATTATGCATTTGGGTGTCAAATAGTAATCTCATATTTCTCTTTGTAGTTCGGGCGCTTTCTAGCACAGTTTTTAACAGCAAATAATTGAAGTCCTCTAATTATTTTTTTTCCATGTAAGTTAACATTTCTGGATTGGTTTCTACTGAAATATCCAATGGCCAAAATTCCATTACCAGTGGGTAAAGTGTGCTCCAGCACAACTTGTTAGGTGTGTAATGCTGCAATACATTTTGTATCACAGTGACTGCAGCAGCTGTAATGCTTTACTGAAATCTGGCTACCTGGAGGCTGGGCACCAGCAGCCGTTCCAATGTTAAAGCTTTATGTAAAACAGTAAGTCAAAAAGATGTGGTATATTTCTGCACACCTGCTGAAGGATGATACAGAAACTGTAGTTATGCCCTGAAGTTTCAGCTAGGACACATCAACATTTTAAGAAGCATCTTGGTCAAGATTCTGTTAAAACGTTTAAGTTACACAGTATTTAGGGCACTGCACTGGTTTAATTCCGACTTGGTATATTGTGTTGTCTTAGAAAAAAGACCAAATTCTTAGCTGAATTTTAGTATGTTATAAAAAAACCCACTGTATTGATAAAACTGTGCTCTGTGTATTATCTTTTTCTGTAAAGATAGGATGGTAATTCAGCCATCCATGGATTTTAATGCAGTTAAAGGAACTTCTCCATCTTGAGCAGTGAACTAAAGGTGTTAGTCATAGAATCATAGCATGTTTTGGGTTGGAAGGGGACATCCAAAGGTCATCTAGTCCAACCCCCCTGCAATAAGCATGAGCATCTCCAAGTAGGTCAAACTGTTCACAGCCTCATCAAGCCTGACCTTGAACTTACTCATGCTGAGTATAGCAGCATCGTGTGAACTTGGACTCATGCTGACCACCACTCTCCTTCCAAACAGTCCTCTTGAATTCAAGGCAAAGTTCAGCTCAATAGATGAAAACCACAGATTTGGTGAGGGACCTACATACTCTGCAGCAGCTGGAATCTGTACTTCTCAAGTGATGGGATGAGTATGTTCCCTATTTGGAAATAGTTCAAATATTTGCAGTCAAGAGAGGTTTTGCCCAACACATTTTGTTTCAGATGTCTGGCTGTTAATATTCAAGCATGTTCTGCTGCATTTGGAAAACTATGGATCTTGACTAGTCACTAAAATTCCACTCTGTATGAACTGGATCTGTGTAGCTGATGTAAGGCATGATACATTTCACTTTGCTTCCAGCCCAAAATATCCTTCCTGTCATTTCCATTGAATGTAAAAATCTTTCAAAGCTTTAGAAACTCTTCGTATTGGGAAGTATGGAGTTTCATCCTGAGTGACAACCCATACTGCACATAGGTGTATGAAAAAGCTGATTCCTGCCTCTGTGAGATTACCCAAATTAAATCACCATATGAATGCATGGTTACTACACGTCAGGTAAGTACACGGACACATCTATAGAGTAAAGGGAGCAGTTCACTCTGAAGTAGTGTTAGGGTTAGTAACACATTTGCTAGAAATGTGATGGTGGAGCTAATAGTCAGTGTCCTCACACCTTGCCTGTACTCAGGCATAAATTTAATAGTAGGAAAATTGGAAGTGTGATATTGCATCACCAAGTTTAACTTCGAGAGGAGGACAGAGGAGAATGTAATATGAAATGTGGTGAACAGAACAGGCAAAGAAGAGAATACTTAAAAATAATACAGAAAAATCTTTTCTCTCGCCTCCAAGTCACATAAACCCAAAACCTACCCCACCCTCAGCAACCAAAACCAAATTATTTTTCACTGAAGGACGTAATACGTTTCTGAGTGGAATAACAAATTCTGAAGCTGTCAGCTTGTTCCAGTACTTTAAGTGCTGGAAGCCCAGAGTACTTGCCAAAAGTAGTTTTGTGCACATAATTAGGCTTTTAATGTAAAATCAGATCTTTGTGGATTTCTTTCTTTCATAGAACTGGAACTGTGTAAGGAGGGTGTTTTGATAAGCATGACTGAGCAGCAGCGTATGTTTTCAGTACTGTTAATAGGCTGGAACCAGTGTCAAAGAGAACATATGTATCTCTTCTTCCAGCCACCTCTTTTGGCTGCTCTTTGGGCATTGATGCCAAATAAATGAATAAATCTTGTCAGTCCTTTCAGGCCATTCATTAACTTCGTTTCTTTTTGTTAAATAACTTCTTAGTACTCTAGGGGTACCAACTTGTTTTTGCATGAGTTTGATTTTCAGATTCATACACTTGTTTTCTGAGTGTTAAGCAAATCCCTTTTCCTTTTTAATTGGATTCTCTGTGTGTGCTTGCTTAAAAGTAGAATACCCAATTTTTGTTATTTTTTGGAGTATAGGATTCCCTGCAGTTTTGAGAGCTTCCACTAACCAATACCTGGTTTGTACCCTGCTTCTTGAAGGGTAAAACATTTTTAGTTTCATTTAATTAGCTCTAGAATTTAAATGCTAGTTTAAGAAGTTGTTGCTGCTTTTACCTTTTCTCCAGTGCAAGGACATGTGTAAGAGGCTTCATTGTAGTGCTGTTCTATGCAGTGATGTAATGACTGAGTTAAAGGTAGTGAAAAGAAATTCAGGGCCAGGATGCCACAGTAGCCTTTCCACCAGCCCAATGTGTTGGAAAGACTTAGGAAAGGGTCAGATCATCTGAAGGTAGCACAAGAGAGGGGCAGCAGTGTCTAGCTGGAGGTACAGGAGGTAAAGGCACTTCTGTAGTACCCAGCTGTAAGGTGGCCGAGGCTTCTCTAGGTCCACAGCCTCACCTTGCTCTTTGACTGTGTTCCTCTGATGAATCTTCAAGCTCTAAGACACAATGTTGGAATTCCTATTGAGTAATTGGAACACCAGCTGGAACACATCCCTCCTGCTCATATCCTCTCATAGCTTATCTAGCTCATAGCAGTGGTAGTATGGCAGGATTAAAATAGAGATGTGTTTTACAAACATTAAAGTTATAAATTATGTAGGTTTATTACTTTTATTTGTACTTTTAGTAAGAGCTGTTTGAAATTATAACGCTCTATCTTTTCATGCAGTTGTGTGTATTCCAGAGGGAAGGCTGTCTCCAGGAGAAGGTATCAGAATGAATACTGCTGAATGATTGACTTATAAGTTGCTTTATTTTGTTAGGAGTTTTTCTGTTGTACTTTCCTCTATAATACCTACATTTTTGCATGCTGTAATAGGCTCATATTCTTAAAACCTTTGAGAAGGTGTGACATTGCTTTGATCTCATAGGCTGGCCAGCGTGGCAAATGAAGCGTAGCAGCCTTCCTTAAGGAGCCTTCAGGTTCGGCTAGAAGTGGGGCATCTATATCCCTGTTTATTCTGGGCAGTTACCAAAAGATGGCCTTTTCTGGATGCATAAATGTGAGCACAGTACAGAGAAAGAAAACTCCTGGTTAAGGCAATTGAGCTATCAGGGAATCTAGATTCTTTTCTAGTGAGCTTGTCTCTGGCATGCATCTGTGTGTGTGTTGAACACAAGACAACCACTTAAATTCTTTAGCGAGGCTGAGGAACAGTAAGCAATAAATGGGATTATTGACCCACTTTAATAAATGGCCTGTTGAAAGAAATCATTTATGTGCATATAGTATTTCTTCTATGCTACATAAAATCTCTGATGTGGGCTTGACAGATTTGTTCAAAGAAAATATTTATTGTAGCCTGTACTATGTAACATGTCTGGATTATTGATGTTTCTTGGTTTTGCTGGCAGAGAATGATATTATTGCTTTTTTTTTTGTTTTTTTTTGCATTACTCTTAACAATAACCTGGGAGTTCTGCACCTCCATTGCAGTGCTTCTCATAGTACTATGTGTGTTATCTGTCTGTGTGATGATCTACTGAATGCTGGTATTCTTTTTACTCCCAAGGTTGTATATCCTTTTTTTTTCTCCCACTTCTTTTTCAAAGGGAAGTAAAATATGCTTCAACTTGTGTCTTAAATGTGGCTCAATTTAATCTTTTATTGTTATAATTTACACTGAGCTTAGGTGGCTTAACAAACAACTTTTTTTGGGTCAGCTAGATGGTGCTGAGGCAGCATAACACATTTTTCTGCAGCAGTTACCTTAATTAATAGGGCTCTTGCATGCTTTATGTGAGGTCCTCAATACCAGCTTTACAAAAACCTCTTGATTCTTTAACCTTTTTGATCAGAAGGGTGTTACTGGAGGAGAACAACTGTTTAAATTAAAAGTCAAAATAGCTTTAGAAAAGCTTTTAGAATAGGAACACATATATTATTATAGAGAGCTGAAGGAATCTCAGTATACAGTCTCTTCTAGGGGTCTAAGCTTAAAGATGAGCAAGGCAGTTTATTGAAATTTTCTTTTATTTTCCAAAGAAACAAATATTTCTCATGTCTGTGTCATTGTCTGTTAAGAAAATGCTAGTGTGAGTAATATTTGATGCAATATATTCCTATTTCTTTGCATCTGTATGACATTTTGTTAAACATTAAAGCAAATGGGAAAATAAGGTGCATCAGGGGGATGTTATGGCTGAGAGGGAAGTTTATCACTGAGCTGTCATTGACAACTGAAAGAATTCATAGACTCAAGTGTCACACGATAACACATTGCTAACAGCAACCTATTTAAGTATATCATTCTGAATTTAATCTATGTGCTACCTTCAAGGTTAATAGCTAGAGGATACTTGGGATCAAAGAAGGCAGAGTATGAAAGAATCTATTAGAGTCTAAACCAAGTGCTTAACTTAGATGTTGGAATGGGGTTTATCACCTGATTCCAGTTCAATGAGTCTGTGTTTAGCACTGAGTCTGTTGTAGTATTTTGGCCATCTAGAAAACAGCCCTGTTCTTGAGGATGAGGTGTCAGGTGTACCCTCATCATCAAGCAAACGGTGCATGGAGTCAGCTGAATTTTATCTTCAACAATAGTTGAATCCCAGGAACCCTTGTGTAACTTGCTGTGTAAAGTTAGATTAGGTATATTAAGGAGCAATTAATTTCTAGCAAGTTCAGGTGGAGCTTTGGTGTTGACAATTTAATGTAAAGAACAAAATTGTAGCAAACCGTTCCATCGTAAATTATGTTTAGCTTAACATTTTACTTTAAACATAGAGCCATGTTTTACTGTCTTTATATTTTTCTTTTCTCCAGAGGAACTGGATAGTCCATAGAGATAATATTTGTTCTGGTTCTTTCTCCCTCACTGGTTGTTGATTGGAAGGTTAAGTTAGCAACAAACATTCTAGAACGTTGTGGGTCCATGAACAAGTTCCTATTGGCACAAGCATTCAGTAGCATTGTCCAGGATCAGTTCAGCTTTGCATGTCCATATGAACTGAGTAGATCCTTGAAGGTACACTTGAATATACAGGGTGCTGAATATGCCTGTATAAAGTCTCTTGTAGATTTATAGCTTCAGATAACAGTTCTAAATGAATCATCATGTTCATTACATGTTCCAAATGTCTGCAAAGCAAGATCTTCCCTCTGTATGGAGGAACAAGCTTTATAGCTTGTAGCTACTAAAATCATGAGATATCTATTTCAGCAAGCAACTTAATAGAACTCATGCAACTGTGAGGAGGAAAAAAACAAACAAACAAACAAACGCTTCCCCCTGCCCACCATTACCTTAGAGAAATATTTTTATAATCCTTCATAAGAACCTTGCTGACAAAGAGAAGCATGCCTGGTGATTTCGGGTATGACTTGGAATGTGCTCTATGGTCAAAGAAGAGCTGTGAAGAGCAGTGCCATTTGGAAGGGTTTTGCAAAGCTTTTGGAAAGGACTAAGTGGGGATGTGGAAGAACCTGAAAGAAAGTTGGTGTTTGTATGTTGAGTTGTGATCTGGAGTAAAAAGTAAAATTCCATTCACTGCATTATTAGCTTGAAACAGTTGGGCTAATTGAACTAGTTGATTCTGGGTAGAATGTCGGCCGTGGTGTGTGGAGAGCATTTTCTGAAGGAGAGTGGAGAAGGTGCTAATGGCAGATCTCAGCCACAGCAAGCAGATGGTGTTGTCCTGTGACTTCCAATAACTGTGGCTTTCTTCAGTTTTTATTTTGAGATGATTTTTAGCTGCCTCTCCTGAAATAAAGATGTCCAAGTTGAAAGACTGGTGTCAAAAGCTTGGACTCACTCAGTTAACACACTTCCCTCTCGCCTGAAATACCATACCCTTAATGTGGGACTTGCTTCATGTTACTGCCCAGCAAGATGGAATCCATGCTTCCAAATACATTTTTCACCATTTACAGCTTTTGATACAGTGCCTAAAGCTTGATTTGTCGCTTCAGGATGTTTCCATATCAAGTGCCTTGAATCGAATTATTTTCTAACACAATGGGGTTAGCACCTCTCCTGCTGTGACAAATGGTTTTGCAGAGGTACCAGAATGAATGCTCCACAGCAGCAAGTTTTATCCCATATTTTGAATAAAATCTGCACTCTGGTCCATTCCTCAGTTAGCTAGAAAGCAGTACAGGTTTTCTTTTGAGGTAAATCCACATCAGTATACATCATGGGGCTCTTTGGAATTAATGGTTCCTGGGAGACAAATTTCACTGAGTATGTGGGTAGCTAGTTAGGGGAAAGTACCTGTGAACTGGTACTTCATCCCAGTGTCCCTGGCAGTGTGAAGGAACACCAAACTGCAAAACTAGTCTGCTGGTCTTGGTGTCTTCTTTTTTTAAGCCTATGTGCACATGGCTCCTCGTGCAGTTTTGTAATTCCTTCCAAGGGCCCAGTACATACTGGGTTTAGGGTGCAGACTGATTCCATGTTTTGAGCAAGAGTGCAAAGTAACTTCTGGCCACTTTGCTGATGTGATTCTACCTCTCCAGTGAAAGAAGAATTAACCTATATATATTTATTCTTTGGATTAGAGAAATAAGAACACTTTGACTTTGTGTAAGGTCTTTCAGTTGAATATGTTCAGGCATATAATAAAATATGAATTATTGTCTCTTACCATCCATTATAATACTAACAGAACATTATAATCTCCATTTTTTGCTGGAGTTATTGAGTCACATTACAGTATTCTAGAGAATTTAGATCATGATGGAGAGAAACAAACCTGAGATACAAGCAGGACGTTTTAGAGAGAGATGTTCTCCATGTTGTGAATAAGAAGACACACACACACAAACACACTGACATGCATAAGTAAATTTTAGAATAATTGTTCATCTATTAGCTTCCAGGGTCTTTGACAGTCTTTCTGCAAATCAAAAGCTTTGACATTCAGTTGGTGTTTTCGTCCTCATAAACAGTTAGATTAAAAACCCAGGGCTATATTGGCAGTAAACTAGGGTTGCTTTCTGAGTGCTTGTTTGACTGCAGCAAACACTGGCATATTATTGACAGAACAGTGTTGGTTTTTTCAGGTGAAGGTTCACCTTCATCTAGAAGTTTATAGGACGAAGTTTTATATGGAAACTGTTTTTTTTTTGTTTACAAATACACTTTGATATTTTACACAGGATATTTTCTAAACCATCAGTTTCGTCCTTCCCTTCTGGAATGCATGTTACTAATTCACTGTAATTTTCCAGGATGCTGTTCAAGAAAAGACCTATTGCTCAGTGGTTTTGTGTGTAAAATACTAGCCTTCCACGGCAGGTACTATATTTCCCATTTAGTTTGAAATCCCTGTGAGGTGTGCTGAACTGCTGGAAACAACCTGGGTGGCTGGTGAAGCACAGTATTGAGGTCCATAGATAGTGTAAGATATGCTCATTTTAGCTTTTTTGCTTGGGTCTTTCAAAAAGACAGTGTCAGAGCTGAAGTACCTCCTTTGTAACTGGATCAGAAATGTTTTCATTCTCTGAACTGCAAACTCTAATGAAATTGCTGCATAGGAAAAGGTGATACCTACTCTTAATTTGCTTTTGGTTTTTCATACTCCTTGAACACCCACAGTATGAAGTCATTTAACATAAACTTGAGATTTTAGTCTTCCTGCTTGTAAACATCCATAACTAAATATCTGTATATATGGGAAGAGTAATTCCATTAATTCTAACTGGTTCATTTCTGATGTGAAGGTGTTTGTACCATTTGTCAGCTAGTTCTCAATGCATTTAATTGTACTCTGATCAGCTGAGGGAGGCTCAAAGGCAAAAGTACTAGATTATTCCTGAACAATTATAGATCTGTAGTTTTCCCAGGTTTTCACAGGGAGAGGGGAAGGATATTGCTTTTGGTTCCAGGCACAAACTATTGTCTTAGATCTGAAAATGGATTATCCCATAGCTAGATATATTTTGAAGTAACCCTTTGGAGTCCTTTTGCATCTGATGCTCTTTCAGTGACGTAAACTCTTGCAGCTTTTCTGCCAGGCTTTGTACTTAGTGAAGGATCTTTCTCCAAAGTATGTTTTTAAAGTGCTTAAACCACAGCTAAGTCCAGTCTAATGTAACTTTAAACTTTTTATTTCAAGCATTTTAGAGCTTCCTTCATCGCATTCAATAATATAGAGGAGCATACACACAGTAGTGTTAGAGCATGCAAATGAGATTCAGAAAACAGAAAATAGACAGGTGTTGGAAGATATACAGAAATTAAATATAATAACGTCATTTATCATGGAATTTCTGATACAAACAAATAAAATGTGGCAACCTAAGTGAGATTAGCCTTGAAGGTATGTAAGGCTGAACAAGGGTCAGCCAGACAGCTCAATGAGTTAGCCAATATTGAGTGCTGAATTGCCCAGCTAAATCTACAAGTCAAATAATAGCTCGTGTTAAAGCAAAACCAAAATTTTTATTTAATCAAAATAGAAATTAAAACATTACTTGGTGGTGCCAACAAATTTGGCAAGGCAAATCCTATGCTTAGTCTTACTTCAGTGTTGCTCTTGTATGTAGGAGAGAATGGCACGTGCACACACGTGGTGAAACACTACAATAAAAGTCTCAAAATTAATAAATTCCTCTGAGAAAACTCGTATTCCCTTCATCACATAGCATTTATGTTAGTACTGCTGCCTTACTGGAGACAAATTAAGGGGGTGACTTAAAAAAAAATTACTTGCACATACTGTAATTGCAATAGGTTAAGAACCCCTAAGTGCTATCCCAAATAATGGAAAGAAAATGTAGTTGTTTAACCTCTCGAACTCTTGTTCATTTTTGGTAGCTGGGTATCTGCTGGAATTAACAGCTCCAGTCTTAGTTTTTACGTTATTTTGCCTCAGGCTTTTTGGTAGACCCTTGTGAGAATGCAAAATCTAAGATGTATGCATTCTGTATGGAAACATGGAAGAAGAGTGAAACAGGAATCCCTGTAAACAGTTTTATAACCTCAACTTTGGCGTATGGCAGTTCACGCTTGTCCGAAGTCGTGTGTACCGTTTGCAATCCGTTTTAAGAGACACATTAGGAAAGTGCAATTTGAGGTGCTTACAGACCTGCACAGCTCCCTGTTCAGAGCTGAATTTCACATCAGGCTGTTGTAACTGTTCTGGATATTGTGAAGTGATACATGTGAAATCTCCATCTTTTCTCATCTTATATGTGGTTGACTATATCCAAAAACATCTATTTAGTGAGAAACATGGAATTAAAATCCAGAAATCCTTAGTCTAACTTTTGTGCCTCAATCACAAATCCCAACCTAAGCTTTTGGGGTTTGATTTTATTCATAGCAAAGTTCATTTTATTCATGCTAATATTAATTTAACAAGTGAGGCTCCAGATCTTACAGTTCAGTGCAGAGACCAGTAGCATTATATTTTGCTCTCCCTGTTTCATGAAGGTGTTCTCAGGAGTATTTTTTTCACAATAGTACCACTTTCAAAATATTATTTCTACCTGCTGCAGCAACATTAACAACAACTGCTGGATTGTGAACTCCTATAAAAGCAGTAGAATGTAACAGTATTAATAAAATGATGGCAATGACTCTAATCATTTTGATAGTGATAATGAGCAAACCTCTTCTATGTTCATTAGTTGCAGAAGAGTATATTTTTGTTTCAGAACTGATTTCTGTAGGAGCAGCTCATAGTGTGATTGAAGTCTGCAGGATCATTTGTATTAAATAAGACAAAATTATGTATAAAGCAGGTATATGAATCACAATTCGAGGTTTTATACCTTTTTGACTTCTAATCAAAACTGTGTTGTTACTGGTAATGATTGTGACTGACTCTTTCTGTTGTAGCACCCTTAGTAATGTGGCATTGTGTTTTTGTGATTGTTGAGTGAGAACATGAGTGTATTTCAAATCAGGAAATAAACCCAACATTGATGCTCTTGAAATAAATGAAATAGGAACGTATTAATGATGAAAAGAAAATCAAAAGCACTGCTTATGTGTGCTGAGTTCTGTCGGACTGAAAGCATAAATAGTTTAAAAAATTGGTGTGAAAAAATCCATACTCTGAATAGGACAAAGTCAGACTCAGTGGGTGAAAAATGACAGTTTTACTCCCTTTTAAAAAAAAAGGCTTTTCTGTATTTGTGGTCACTATTTTCATTTCCATTTCATTTTTCTTCTTCTAACAAGAGACTATGCAGACCCATATTCTTATTCACTGAATGTGCAACGTGGATGGAGAGTTCTCACCTTAGCAGAAAAGATTTCAAAAGCCAAACCCAACTCTCCTTCAGCTTTAATTGCTTTGATCTCATTCTTATCACCCACAGAAGACTCTGCTAAAAGCCACACACAGACCATTTCTTGTGCAGCTCCCTATTCAAAAACAAGAGAGTACAATAGCTAGAAAGCATCAGGGCTGATTTTCCTTGGAAATGCTGGAGCTGTGCTGCTGCTGCACGGAAGGGGACGGCTGCCCCCGGGGGAACATGAGCTGCGTGACCCACACAAGTGAGGACCTGCAGCCAGAAGGGACAGAATGCTAATCAAGTAAAGAGAGCTTTAACATTGCAACACATGCAGAGCAGTTTGTGTGAACTGAGACTTCCTAGACACACTGGAATCCTCTGGAAAGAGCTGAAGTGGCAAATCAGCCAATTCCCCTCATTTCTAGCTAAGATAAATTTGTCTGGATGACTTGTAACTCTCTCTGCTTATGAATAAGAGCTTTTGAGTTAAATGTATAACTCCTGATAAGCAAAAGAAGATTAGGAGACAATGACATCTGCTGGCTTTGGAAAGAGAAGACATCAAACCATCAGAGGCCGACTAGGCAAGGACTGCACTTTTTAGCAGTCCTTCATTTTGACTTTTCCGTGAAGCTGTGAACCTATAAAAGAGTGTGAAAAAGGGTACATGGACAGAGTTCTACTGTCAGGGACCCCAGGCACCGTGAGAAGGAGAGTGGCTGCTGGCTTCTGCTGGATCTGAAGTCAGCCTGTGCAGAAGGGTGTTTCAGGGAGAAGGAAGGTCCTGACCAGCAGCTCTCCGGCAGGAGCTCCTTCTTTGCAGGCACCTTTGGAAAACATGCTGAGTGACACTTCTGCAGCATTTCTTGATTTGGATAAGAACACTCACAGCTAAATATCCTTCAAGCAAGATATTATCCTAGAAAGCTAGCATATAAGAAAAAAGACAGGGTTTTTTTTTATTTGTCTTATTTCTTCTTTGGGGTGATGGGACAAATTCCTTTTCATCTCCTTCTTTCAAAACTCTTATTTAGCACTGTGCTACATGAGGTATATAGCATCTTCCATCTGGCCATGTCAGAAATCCTTAAAAAATAAATGAATAAATTGTACTTATCCGTTTTTTCCAGTTAGGAACATTTTATCCAACGTTTCCAGTCTCATTTGTTTGGGGATCATGAGACTGGACTGAAAATCCTAACATTTGCATTGAATATTTTAGGAAGATTTTTCTGCATTTGCTTTACAGCTTTGATTAAGATTCATATACTAAATCCTTCTGCAATCTCTTAAATCTCTGAGTGTCATGTAATCACATCTCTCTAGAAGCAGAAATCTAAGGAAAATATTAAATAGGAGGTGTTTTGAATTAAAAATTGAGATTTTTAGCATTTGGAAGCTTTAGTAGCACAGTAGGCACCTGGAGGAAACGGAGGCGGTGTTTGTTTCAAAGATTTCTTCAGGGGCCCAAAAGCCAAATGAAAATAGCAAAACTAAAGCCTAGGCTTCCAGCTGGTCTGTGACTGCCATGGGTCTTAATGCTTCTCTTGAATAGGGAGTATGAGAGAGATGTTAAAAGAGTTTGGCTGCAGTGAAATAATGTCCAAATAGCTCTGTGGCTTTTGATTTGATCACTCAGACTCAGTACAAAGGGAAAAGTTGATTACAATACAGGCAGGAGACACAAAGTACTTATTATTTAGTCTGTTGTCCATTTTCTGTTCGTCTTTGTTGTAGCCTGTTTCTTGTGTTCTACCACTTACCCTCAAGCTCCAGACTTTGTCTTGGTAGCTGGTAACTACTGAAAGTCAGCCTGCTGGGTTTTTGTTGGCTTTTTTGTTCTTTTTTTTCTAAGCGTATTTCAAATGTTTTTGTCAACTTGCTTTTCTTGTACTAAACTTTGTACTAAAAGGAAAAACGCATCTGTTTTCAGCAG
>NW_008610171.1:231205-233749 GCF_000691845.1 Merops nubicus
GGCTTGAAGTCAAATGGATATATTAGGATTATGGTTTCACTTTGCAAGCAATTGCACTGTGTCATCCTGTTCCTTTCGTATGTGAAATAGAATTTACTTATTTCTGAAGTGGGGGAGTGTAAAAGTATTTCTGTGATTCTCTAGCAGCCAGCTGTCAGTCACCTTCCTCTGCAGTAGGTTTTGCTGCTGGTTTTGTTCTTTCTGGAGTTTCTGGATTTGCTCTTGGTTTGGTTTGGGGTTTTATGCTTTAAATGAAGCCTGGTCATCTAATTGGCACGCTGTACCTGGGTTTGTACAAGAAACATGATGAAGTGTCAAAAGAGGGAATTAAAAAGATAAAAATTCTCTGGGCCCAAATAGTTTCAAAGCTCCTCTGTACACAAGAAAAAAACTCTTAGCATTCTTACCATGCCTTGTAGAAATGCATTATATATTGTTAGCACGTCAGCTTGTAATATCAGTGCATGGCTTCAGTGCCTTGCTTGTGTTTGTAAGTACATTTAAATAATTTAACTCCATTACAGTACAATGTCTAGTGAAAATGCATGATTCTTTAGGAAGACATTTCCTTCCAGATTGATCTAATGACTTCAGAAAACGCTCCTATTATTAAAGCTTGTTAACTATAGATATGCAAAAATAAAACTGTTCTGAGAGCAACGGTGGACATTAATAAATATGCTCAGTTTTGAGAAGATTTTCACAATGAGTTATCTGATAACTCATTATTTGATTTGGCTTCTGTGTCAGATGTCCTTAATAACCTGACTAGTTGTATTTTAGATCATAGGTAGCTTTTATCAAAATCAGGCTAAAAGGATTCCAATAAATGAGTGATTGAAGTGGCCCAGTGAAATGCAGTAGTTACTCTAGAATAATGCAGTACCCAGCTAAATTCTTGGATGGCAGCAGGATTGCCTGGGCTGCAATAGGCCTGTGGTCACCTGAAGCTGGAAAAGACAGTGGAGTACACACAGTAGGTTTTTGTGTGTACATTTATTGATGGATCTATGTTGGATGTGTAAAGTGTAGTGTAGCTCTGTATCTGATCTCATATTTTGCTTTGAATTTGTACAGCCACTTTTAAAGTTAGTTTTCAGTCTTCTGTTGAGTTTCTTTTTGTGGGTTATTTTTTTTATTTTTTTTTTCATTGTGGAAAACCCATTGCCAAAGGTATAAAATGCTACATTCTGTTGCAGAATGTGACACAAGAGAATCTTCCTACATCATAAAAATGGACCTTGGTGGCAAAGTGCATTTCCTCTTTTTTATTCTCACTAAACAAGCCTTTTTGCAGGCTCACAGTGAGAAATAAATAGCAACTAGGACGAGCTCGTTGTTTTTCCTCTGGACACCAGTGAGTCCTTCCTCAGCAGCACCAAGGAACAATATGTGGAGAGTTACAGTTCAGACACTCAGTAAACCTGTGCACCCTCTTGTCCTTGAGTTGCTGGTTCACTTCTGTGCTATCAGTCCACAAAACAAGCAGCACACTCCAGCTGTCTCTCTTCCTGGGTGTATCTCCAAAGCTGACATGCTGGGTTTCTTTGGCTTTTCCCCTTCATTTTTCCACTTTGTTTATTAATTTCCATCAAATCTGCCTGCCTTCTCTTAATCCTTTATCTTCCTTTAATCCTTCATTTCCTTTTCCTAATCTCTAAGGACTTTTGAATGTCTTCCACTCTTTTTGTTCATTTTCCCTCAGGGAGCTCTTGTGGTGGATGCAAAGGTTTTCTCAGGTTTGTGATAATGCATCTGATGTGCTCTGGCACCATGGTGCCAAGTCTCCATACCCACCCCAGCCCTCCCACCAGCAGTGATAGGCTTAGATTTGTGTAACTGGGGCAGGGGGGGAAGAAGAAAGTGTCAGGCTCAGGTTTTCCAGTCCATTTATCACAAAACAAATTTCCTTCTTCTTAAGAGGCTTCTATGGAGCAGAGAGAAAAATCAGACATATATGAAGCTAAAATGAAAATCTAAATCAAATCATAGAAGCGTTTTGGTTGGAGGAGATCTTTAAAGATCATCAAGTCCAACCATTAACCCAGCACTGCCAGGTCACCAGTAAACCATGTCCCTCAGCACTGTATCTCCACGTCTTTTAAATCCCTCCAGCGATGGGGACTCCACCACTGAGCAGCCTGCTCCAGGTCCAACCCTTTATGTGAAGAAATTTTTCCTAATATCAAATTTAAGCCTCCCCTGGCACAACTTGAGGCCATTTTCTCTTGTCCTGTCACTTGTTACCTGGGAGAAGAGACCAAGACCCACCTCACTACAGTCTCCTTTCAGGGAGTTGTAGAGAGCAGGGAGGTCTCCCCTGAGCCTCTTTTTTTTTTTCCAGCCTAAACAGCCCCAGATCCCTCAGCCACTCCTCACAAGATCTGGGCTCTAGACCCTTCACCAGGTGCGTTGCCCTTCTCTGGACATGCTCCAGCACCTCAGTGTTCTTCTTGTAGTGAGGAGCCCAAAACTGACCCCAGGGTTTGAGGTGCAGCATCACCAGGGCCTAGTACGAGGGGATGGTCCTTGCCCTAGTCGTGC
>NW_008610171.1:234078-251735 GCF_000691845.1 Merops nubicus
GCTACAGGCCAGGACGCTGTTGGCCACCTTGGCCACCTGGGCAAACTGCTGGCTCATGTTTATTTGGCTATACACCAACACCCTCAGGTCTTTTTCCAGCAGGCAGCTTTCCAGCCACTCCTCCCCAAGCCTGTAGTGTTGCCTGGGGTTGTTGTCACCCAAGTGCAGGACCAGGCACTTGTCCTTATGGAACCCCATCCCCCTGGCCTCAGCCCATCAGTCCAGCCTGTCCAGATCCCTCTGAAGAGCCTCCCTGCCCTCCAGCAGATCACACACCTGCCAAATGCCACCTGGTGGCACCTGCAGACATGCTGAGGGTGCCTTTGATCCCATCTTCCAGATTTTTGATAAAGGTATCAAAGGGAACAGGCCCCACTACTGAGCCCTGGGGGACACCACTTGTGGCCAGCCACCAAGCCATGTGCAGCCAGTTTCTCCAGGAGAATGCTGTGGGAAACAGTCTCAAAAGCTTTACTAGCATCCAGGTAAACAACCGCTGGGCAGGTCACCTTGCCATAGAAGGGTCAGGTTAGCCAAGCAGGACCTGCCTTTCATAAACCCATGCTGGGGCCTGATTGCCTGCTTGTCCTGTGGGTGCCACCTGACTGTTTCATTTTCCAAAAGTGTTTTTTCTAGGTTGGCTACTGGTGGGGAAAATAATGGAATAATGCTTCTACATAATAATGGGCATGGCTGAAAAACCATGCAAGTTGTTTTTAAACATATGTCTTTAAATATTTCTGTATAAACTACTTTGAGGCTTGGTTGGTTTTAAGCTAAGTGGCAACTGTCTAAACTTTGTATTTTCCTGGTGAATGAAGTACTTTGGTCTGCTTTGATATAAACAATAGCAGGAATACACTCTGATTTGGAGAAAAACAATGATTGCTTTTGCTAAATGAGGACCAGTAGCCATCCCTCCCTGTTGTCAAACACGTTTCTTTGTGTTTGACTGAAAGTACAGAAATTTTCCTTGTACATTAGCTGTGCTACTTAATGAAATGGACCTATCATTACAGCTCAAAACGATATATAAATTACGTATAGTTGCTATGGCAAATAATTACCATCATTCAATGGTAACTTATGAAAACATTGAGTAGCAAGATAAACGTAGTTGCTAAAATGCAGAACGCTCTTTATTTGTGGAATATGTTTAATACTAGATCTAGATGTTTTTTTTTTCTTAATTGCCTGACTTCAGAGCTATTTTGGTTTGTGAACCTCTGAAACATCAGACATAGAACATACCTGTATGTACTCTGTGGTCCTGGTTCTTGTCCTTCTAATTGTAAGGAAGTTCCTTGTTCATACTCCAAACTTCTCTCTTTCCCATCTGTTGGTTTTAAGAAACTGTTCCATTACCTTCACACAAATTAGTCCTACACTGTTTCAGATTTCAGGCTTGTCTAACTGTGGCTCACCTCAGTAGGGTATTACATTTTAATATCAAAGGGATTTGGATATTTGTCATAAATGACATTATGAAATATGGCCAAGAAGATATTACTGATTTAAGTGGTTGATGCTGGCCTCTTCAAAAAGGTGTAGTTTCTGTCATGCACGAATCTTTCAGGCTTGTTCATGGAGAGCAACAAAAACAAATCTTTGCAGAAATTTTCTAGCTAAAAGGGAATCGTAGTTTACTCAGGAGAGGAACAAATCCAACTACATGGCTAAGTGTAAGCAGAAAACCTGCAAGATGAATATGTTCCAGAGAAAAAGCTGGAAATACATATGTTGTATATTATGTGTATATTTTGCTGTCAGACCCAGTACTAATTTTAAGATTAATTTGCCTCCCAATTATTGATGTATGTCACATTTCCCCTGAGTTGAGTCAAATCCTGTTTATTTCTTGCCTTTTCTTTCCCTCCATCAAAATTTGAAAGGTGTCTAATATATAGAGAAGTCTGGAGCAGAGTGTTATTTAAATAATGGATTGATCCAGGGCTTCATATACCAATAAATGGTATTGGGAATAATTGCAGATGTTGCACAGCTCTAACAAGTGTATGGCAGTTGAAATAAACATGCAGTGTTTATTTGTGTGTCCTGCAGTGTTCCTTCTTGACAATAGACTTAGTTACAGGATCTTGTCCCAAGCTTAGTCACTGTTGGCTTTATCAGGTACTGTTTGGTGTGTGACAATATTTTTGTAACGGGCTGCTGTTACCAGTGGATGAACTTGCTCTAGCCAATAAAGATGATTGAGCTTTGCAATAGAGACTATACATCCAGCAGCTACCTTGAAATCCACGCTCTGTCGCCTGCAGTGTGGATGGCTGTGGCTTGTCCAGTTTGACTTTTGTTTTCATATGTTGTCTTTCTCTTGCAAAACTGATTCTGGCTCATTCCTCATTAGTGCAGTTTGTTCATATCTCAAATATTAGAAGGGAAGAAGAATGAAAACTGTATTAAGCAATGTAACATTTAACACAACATAGCCTCATCAATTAAATAGCCTAGATTTGGCAAGGATTAGATATTTACAGCATGTAAACAAAGTTATTAATTACATTAGATATTGTTTACTAAAATTCTTAATCCTCCTGCTTTAGGGTGTAAACTAATTAGTAGGCAGTGATGAAAACTTGCATCATTTTGTGATATGAGTTCATGGAAGAACTGTGGATGAATAAAATGAGAGCTGCCATGTGATATTAATAGACCAGCACAGAGAGTGTTGGCTCTTGACGGGAGGCTGTACATGCAGAGTGCTGGGAGAACTAACCCTAATCAGCTGGAGAACTGAGGTGGGGCTGGCAGCAGCCCTTCAAGGGGGAGGAAAACTTGAAACATCTAATTCAACTTTGAAATTAAATAGGTGATAATTAGATGTATATCTTAAATAAAGCTTTCTCAGGAGAGACCACACTGCCAGTGTTTTAAGCACAAATGGTGCATTCATCTTTCCAAAATGTCAAAATCTTTCTTCATTTTTTTATTCAGCAGTGATGGCCTACAAGACCCTTGGCCAGTGGTGTGGCTACATCAGGGCTGTCTCCAGCCGTGGCAGGGCTGTTGTCCTGTGGCCCGGCAGTGCTTTGCCAGGCTGTGTGCTCCAGAGGGTAATGAGGGTTTGGGATGGGCAGCAGCTAGCAGAGGTCAGATCCCTGTAATGATTCACCCTCTTCCTACAAGGCTGAGAAAGGAAAAGGAAGCCCTGTTTCAGTCAGCAGCACAGGGCTGACTTTGAGCAGGACATATTTCTCCCAGGCTGACTCTCCCACACAGAACCCCAGGCTGCTTTTAGCTGCTGTCAGTCCCTCCGCTCGCTTGTCTGTAGCCTGAAGGATTCACTGGCAGTGCCAGGAGAAGCCCAGGCTCATGACCCCAGTACACTTATCTTCTCTGTCCTGTTCACAGAACCTGGTAATGGAGAGGCTCTGTTCTTTCCCCAGGCTGCACTGGGAGCCAGAGGCAGAGCCCCTGCACTTATCTGGATTCCCAGAGCTTCATTAGGAGCTCGGGGATGCAGTGGGAGCAGAGAAAGATATGCCAGTGTTAAACTAATTAAAAATCTTATCTTCATAATTTCATTTTTGTGGTTGAATTCTCGATCCTCCTGTGTGTTGTGTGTTTGTGGGGTGTATGGGTGTGCGTTCAAAGGGAGCCTGTCTGTGTATTAATCCTGAAGAGGAAAAGAGGCATTGCACAAACAGAAAACTATGAGGTTAGTGGTGTCTGTGGACAGTATAATGTTGTTGGTTCAAGGTAATAAAAACAAGGTAGGAATCAGCTTTTCCTTTCTTTACAGTCAAGGTCAGTGTAAAGAACCTGGAGAGGTAGTTCATGTCAAGTATTCTCTTAAAACAGAACAGAATGTGAAACCCTTGGAGAGCCAAAACATTTTATTCTGACCACATGCAAATCAAGTGACTTAAGTATTATTTCTCTGCCTCTCTGTTTCTGATCCTGTAATACGAAGGAAACTCAGTGGACACCACAGCTCCTGAAGGTTAATGACTGCTGCCTCTTTCTGGCTACAGAATTGTTTGGGATGAATGCTCCAAACAGAAGCAGATTTCAGGATTTTGCACCAGCTCAGGACTCAGGGTATGGTAGCAGGAGAGTGGTCCCCTTGCTGCCTTTGTCAGGCGTTGAGCCATCAAACAGAGCGTTGCTGGAGGGTGCAGTCTGCTGCTCTGATAGGTAGTTTGTGAATGACTTCACTCCTAACTGGTAGTTGTGATGAGTTTACAAGTTCCAAGTACACTGTGAAGTAGCATAAAACTGGAGTGGTTTCCTATGATGCACATGGTGTCTGTATGATATATATGACGTGTCCTCATGATACCTCTGATGTCCATAGGGTACAGCATGGAAAATGAGAGAGAGCTCTTGGGCTTTGGAAGGATCACAGAAGGGATACTGAAACAAGTAGA
This sequence comes from Merops nubicus, assembly GCF_000691845.1. Classification (NCBI taxonomy): domain Eukaryota; kingdom Metazoa; phylum Chordata; class Aves; order Coraciiformes; family Meropidae; genus Merops; species Merops nubicus. The sequence continues at coordinate 238,467 of NW_008610171.1, forward strand.
AAGATGACAGGCTTCATCTCCATTTTACAGCCTTCTTCTAGCTCTTTTTCTTTCTAGTCTGTCTCACTAATTTGTTTTTGGTTTTTTTTTTTTTTTTTTCTGAAGTATAAGATCATTAAAAATTTTACTAAGTGAATAATTTTTCTAATTCTTTATGTTGAAGTCATGGATTGATGATATTCTCGCTCATGCCTGAAAACTTGCTCACCATTATTTTAATTTGCTTTTCTAATTACCTTGTTGTTTTGTTAAATAATCAGTGTGATAAGGCTTTGCAAGGCTTTCCAAGTAAGACACAGGGAATGGCACATTTGATACATGATTTTTGAATGCCCCTGAACCAGGCTTTTGACAAATCTTATTTTTGTAAGTAGGCAGCGGATGAACACGGTCTTGAATTCAGAACTGCACATTCATCTGTTTGTGTAATTTGCTGTTAATTGGGTTTGCCTGCTGTTGTCAATAGGCTGTTAGACCTTCAGCTCTTGAAGTGTTGGCTTGGGTTCTGTTGTTCTTCTCTCTTTCTACTGCTGGTTTGGACTGAGTCTTTCCTTTGGCAAATTGCTTGTAGTCAGTGAATTCTTATTTTGGTAAGAGCTTTCTGGCTGGCTAAAATTTTTTTAGCATGGTTGAGACCAATACAAGAAGTAGTGGAAAGAAAGTAGAAAACTGTAATAATTGCAGCTTACTCTGGCTGATGAATCCTCAAGCATAGGCTGCAGATAAACCCCGTTACATCTGCAGTTAGCAAATAAAATCTAATGAGAAATTAAAAGTGTTGCAGTGATCCCAAACTTGGTATTCCCGTGGAACTATAAGCTGATGCTTCTCCAGTATCCAGAATAAAATACCACAATGAGAAATCAGTGAAATCATCTAATCTAAGTTAGCACATAAATGCCCACTTCGTTTTGATTAACTAGATACTCTATTTTCATCCACTCCTGTGCTTTCAGTTAAGTCCTTCATAAGTGCTTTATTTAGATGTGGATGGTGTTTTTTTCCATCTAGCATTACACAGTGGTCAAGCAGAATATGGAACACAAATTGTCCAACTGCAGCAGATTTTGCAGTCTGTACTGAAGGGAACTGGAGGGAAGTAGAGTTTTTTTCTTCATGTGTTACCAATATGAATTAGCTTATGTTTGCTAATTAGTACACTAATCTTTTAGGAATTCATTCTTCTTCTGCGTGGCTTTTCATTCTTCAAGAATTTTTCACTGGTACAGCACTTTTGTATTTTTGTGGGTTTTTCCAGCTGTAAGGAAGACTTCAAACTCAAAGGAAGCATGAGTAACGTGGAAAAGAGGAATTAAAAACAGTGTTGCAGTAATGCTAAATATGTTCCTCCCAGAAGGCCAGGAATGAGCTCTCACTCCTATCTATATAGAGGAATCAAGCTAAAAAACATTTTAATATTCTTCAGGACTTGCACAGTGTGTTGTGTTTGCAGAAGGCTGTGCTAATGTTACTCAATGGTTGTCTGTGGGCTGCTGGCTGCCCGTGTCCCCTTTGATTTATCCTGTGGGCTGAAGTTCAGTAAAGGTAACACAGCAGTCTGAAAGAAGTGTTATAAAGTGTGACAAACCCAGTTTCCTCTGAAGAGTTCAGCTGCCATGATGCATATTTTACATCTTTCTCTGATGTAATGAGAGGTGTGAGTGCCTTCCCGATGTTACATTTTGGAGCTGGCTATACAGATTTAGAGTTGCCTGGAGCCAGAAGACGTCCATCAATATGAAATGTTTTATTTTGGGCGAAGGGGCAACAAATCTTTTGCAACTGGAAAGAAAGGGTGGGTTTCCTGATGCACCAGACCCTGATTTGTGAAGACAGGAAGGGTTTAATGAATACCCTGCTAATTTTACAACGTACTGTGTAGGTTGATATGCATTCTGACTTAGCAAAATGTTGTAATGAAGTCAATCAAAAGTTCCAAAAAACATTTCAGGAATTCAGAATAAAATAGAAAATGATCTGAAAGTGTCTGCAGAGGTAAAATGAAATCCAATAAAAGCATGCCTCTGCAGAAAGTTTAGATAAACTGAAAAATACTTAGGAAAGGAAATGATGATATAAAAGGATGAAACAGAAATGCTTCAGGGGGGAAAAAAATGGAAAAAACCCAAATCCTTCAGTTTAGACAGGCAATTTGGTGTAAAGAGAGACAAAATCATTTGAATTTTATTTTTCTCCACTTAATCTTGCTGTACATTAAAGCAAGAGTCAAAGCTTCAGAACTGACACTGTATCTTTTCAGTTACAAATATCTGCTGATTGCAGTGTCATCAAATTTTTCTTTGCTAACCTTTAGGCTATTATCTCATTCAGCAAAGTCAATGATTAATTAAAACAAAACAAAACCCCTCCTATCCATGGACCTCTGCCCATGAAGAAAATATTTAGATTCAGAGTTAAACAGAGAGAAGCTATGAAATGTCCCATTTTTAGTAAATTAGCCAGAAAAGTACTATTCCTGATGTTTCTTGGAGACATTTAGTCTATTCTGTGTGTTGTAGCATACTTATGTTCTTTATGTCTGTAAAGCTATTACAGACTGAGGGACAAATGTACATAAGCTACAGAATATAGGTGTATAACAGAACTATGATAGTGCCTTTTTATGATTTTTTTTTCAAGTGGTAAATAAATACAGTTTTTCCAAAGATCCCACAAGGCCATCATTTGGGGAGAAGAAACTGAGGCAAAATATTATTCCTTCTTGCAGTAACTAGCTGAAATTTCTTCAGTAGTGAAATTTGATTGTAATAATAGAGGAGGACTGGTTTGAAAAGCTCCTGTGCTGTAAGGTCATGGGGATCTGGCAATGGTAAACTACGTACCTGGAAGACATATGTACATAAACACTGGAGAGAAATTATTATTATCAGTTGTATTGTTTTTTTCTCACATTTCAGAATGGGATGCAACATCCATAATACAGCAAAAATCAAGTGAGGAGAAAGGGATGTCATGTTAATTCATCTAACTAAATTCTAATTTTCAGGCCCTTTGTTTGTCTGGGGAATAGCACTGGCAGGATAGTGGCTGCTGGCAGAGAAGTTCATTTCTTTCCCAGAAGAAAAGAAATCAAAACAGCTTTGCACTGATCAGCTGGCACATGCTGCTGGATCAATGGTTGGCAATTTGCAGGGCTGTGCTGTAGATAAGGCTGTCACATTTTGGCAGTCTCATCACTACCAGTCAGCCACATAATAGCTGATAGGTCCCTTTCAGATAAAAATGAGTAGAAGATAGAAAACTGAAGAGAAAGGGGAGTGAAAAGGGGGATAGAGGAGGAAGGGGAGGTGAAAAATCACTATTTTCAACCTCACTTTGTAGTTGTGCTCCTTTGGTTTCCAGTTCATTTAACTGTATGTTAATATTGCTGTTAATTCTTGCAGCTTTCAACTGATGGGGGTTCTCATCAGTGTGATTCTTGGGTTTTGTGCTTTATCCTTCTGAAAATGAACAGATGTTGGGTGAAAACTAGAGTGCCTCCCTCCATAACCCCCCCAAAACATAAAAGCATAGGTTCAAGATAGTCACTGGCTGCCTCAAGATGTCAAAAATGTATCTGGTTTACATCTTAAGAATATTGTCTTTCATTTTCTGTAGTGTAAAGATGACACAGGGTGTGGTAATCTTGAAGAAGGTGGACTTTTGCCCAGATCCCCTCCTGGTCCTTTATTTATTGCTCTAGAGGATCTCAGGGTTTATTTTGGCAAAGGTTGTGTCCTGGGGAAGGCAACCTAGTAAAGAAGTGAAAAGAAAGAAAAAGAGGTCCTCAAGCAGCAGCTGAATTATTTTCAGATGTTCCTGGTTTTAGGAAAAAAATGGCAGCTTCCTCTGAATACTGCTGCTTTCTGTTTTCCTAGTGATTCACTGCAGGTCGTGAGGAAATCTGTTAGTGACTTAATGACAGTGCAATGAAAAGAGGTGTGGGAATCATTCCATTAACACTGATAAAACTGCTAAAGATGCTTAGGGAGATGTAGACGTTTCCAGAAGCCTGAGAACACACAGAGTAAAGGATGTTAGTAAAAAGTACCCTGGCTATTCTTAATCATCTTGAATCTTGATCTTCTGTTAGATGTTCCTGAACTGTAGGGATTGTTCTCTAATTCCAACGTCTCGTGTTTTACAGCCTTACAAAGTCAGTTATACCCAGTGTAGAGAATAAGTAAATTTTTTTCTTTTCCCTTTTTTTTCAGATTTCCAAATTTTACCCTTCAGAAGGAAAAATGCTTATTTTATTTGTAAAGGAAATTCAGAACTATTTTTTTTTTTTCCCAGCAGAGCCAATTTTCAAATGTGTCAGAGTAATTTAATACCACTCCTTTTGGAAATCTCCATGCAAATTATTTTTGCTGCTTAGGCCTTCACTCTCTTCTTTGTGAGCAGAGGAAAACAACTCTTTGATCCATTGCAGAGAAGCTGATGAAACTGCATGTATCTGCAGTGAGGTAGAAGAACTCTCCCTAAAGTCCAAAAGGATTTGGGATGTAGTCAGCCAAGTCTTTCAGACTATTTTCCAACTTGATTGAGTCAATTCTTATGGTGCATTGCACCACTTTGTTGTGACTTGATGTCAGAAATACTAAAAAAAAAAAAAACATAGGGGGAAAAAAATCCTTTCCTTATTGGCATTCTGGGGAATTAGAGACCAGGAATGAGAATGCCACAGTGGCAGCTGACATGGATTGTTTATTTAATTCTTCCAATTTGTTCACCTTAATGAAACACCAAAAGATTTGAGCGAGCGGTAATTAACAAGAGAGAGCCTGTCTAATGAAACCAGTACAGGATGATATTTGTTTCAAGGATCAATAAAAGACTGTGAGTGAGGATCATACCAGCATCATTCAGGAAAACAAATCACCTCGTGCCAATCAATTGTCATGCCGCACATGCATGGATCTGTGTGAAGCATTTTAAACACTGCATCAGTAGAAAGGCAGGAAAGGAAAAGCTTGGTAAATTTGGAGGTATCTAGTATTTAATTTGTTGGTCTGTCAGGTACTATAATTATAGTTGTAGCATTCTTCTTCTGTGCCTTCAACAGTCATTACTAAGCAAGTCTAGTGACATAATCTAATTAAAGAATGGTTCTCTTAGAGCTCGCTGAGTCCATTGTGCCAGCTTTCTTTGTTATTCTATCACCACTTGCATGTTTTCAGGAAAATAACATAGACTGCATTCCCAGAAAGAAAAAGAGTAGCTGATGGAAAAAAGCTGCTTCCCTGACAATCCTTTTGGCCCTCCAGAGACAGTTGGGTTCCCTGTTGCCACTAGTTGACTTAACAATTAATAATGCAGCAATTAGCTGTGAGTTTCCAGATCTCAGTGCACAAGGCATGATTTGATTTATGCAGTGAAGTTACTGACAATAACAGAGTAAAAAAAGGGAACAGTGGTGGAAAAGTTGTATCTGACAATACAGAGTTGATTTGATTATGGGAAGAATGAGGTTCCTGCTAAAGGAAGGTAAATGTGCTATACAAGATTATTAAAAGCGATGTTGAACCTAATGGGAAACAGTTTTGCTTCTAAAAACCATAGATTTGAAATTACATTCCTGAAAGAACAGAACTCAGAACGTTTTTAACTGCACAGAAAACTGCAAATTATAGATAAAAGTTTAGGAACTGGATGAGACTGCTGCCTGTAATTTACAATGGGATTGATGAAGAGAAAATACAGACAGCCTCCTTTGAACAACAGCTGAAGGTAATTCAGAGTCATGACGATGTTAGAGGTGATTTTTTTTTTTTTTTAAAGAAAAAAAAAAGATGATGTAGACATGTTCTTTGAAAACCAAAATACTGCACTTAAGCTCAGTCTTCAGGCTAAAGAAAAGAGCAGTCCCAGAGCCAAAGCACTGGTGAAACTGGAATAACCAGCTTAATGTAGGTATGTAGACTTGAGGTACAGAGCACAGTGTGTGGAGGATGCAGGAAAATTATCAGTCAGCTTCATTCAGGTGGCTGGAGGAGGCTCAGAAACTCTCCTGCTTTCATCCCTGTAGATGCAAAGATGAACGACAGCACTTCAGTGGAGTTTTTGGTATGTGTCCAGATATTTTATTCTAATTTTTGTTATGCTTCTCTGTAAAACAATTAGAAAATTAATGCTACAGCTCTGTCAAATGCATACTTTGTTGGGTATTCAGACAAACTCATTTGGATAATGTGAACACCTTTTTAACAGAAATCTAGAAATTTAAACTCCAGTGTGAATCTTATGGGCCTCACTGAGTCCAGCTATGAGAGTCATATTCAGCAACTGCCTTTTTAACTGACTGGCAGCTAGAGCTGAGCTGTAGCTCTGAAAATTCTCGAACCTTATGAAGTGGGAAAATGCTCTGACTGGCTTTATTCCTGGCATGGGATGGGGTTCCAGTTGAGAAAGAGCCTTTAGAAAGTGGAATTTCCATGGGATATTCAACCACCAGCAGGAGGGAATGCAGCAGGGGTTATGTTTTTTGTCAACGTACCAGAGACAAAATGATCCACAAGTGGCACAGGGTAGTAAGATTTGTGGGCTAGAAGCTGCAAGAGATTAATGAGAGGCAATTGTTTTCAGCCATTACAAATAATAGTTTTATGTTTCAGGATATTGGCCTATCGAATTATTGGAGGATACGTGGGAAAGCATGAGCCAGTGGAGATTGCTTCAGTGACTACTTAGAAACATTATTACTTATTATTTCATCCATGTGTATATATAGAGATGTTGTGTGTCTAAAAATATGAGATAACATGGATAGTTTTTGTCATGGCAGCAAGCAAACGGGTTGTGGTAGTGTATGAAACAAGAATGTGCTCAGTTTTCAGCCTTGCCTTTGTGTGGCAGGGGAAGGAAGATGGGATAAGGGAAAGACCTTAAATAAGTGAAACTTGATTTAGCATTCATTAAAATCCTGGAACAGATTTCAGTGTAATAAAACAGCATCTTTCTACCACCAACAATTTATAAGCAACAAAATACTGTAAAGAATAAGGACTGTAAATATGTCAAAAATCTAGATTTCATTAATCAAATGGAGATGCAAAACATCACAGTCATTGAACTATAGAGACAATAAATTAATATATTTATATAGGACCCAACCTTCAACTCTGCTATTTGCTAGTTTGTGCTTCCTGTCAGTTAAATGCAGCAGTTGTTGGGAGTTCTTAAGATTCCCAAGTATGACAGTTGAGCAACTGGAATTGTACAAGGTATTACTGGTAAGAAGTGCTTTTTTTTTCCTTTCTTTTTTTTTTTTTTCTTCAGTAGTCAGAATGTGAATCATGAGAAAGAAGTGCTGTTGACAGCAAGAAAATTGAAATCTTTGAGGTGCAGTGCTGGCAAAATTTCAGATACGTAGACAAAGACTTTTGTTAGAAAAATTAACTGCAGGGACTTTTGTCCAAAACAGGTTACAGCAAATTTAGGTATTTGATCATGACAGCCATTGGAATGATCATAATCTTAAAGATGTAATTATGTGAAAGCACTGCTGGGAGGTCATGGTAGTGGAGGGCAACCATGGTCACCTGGAGACAAGATAAGCTGGAAGGCTGGATCCTGCTGCTCAAAGCTATCAGTCGCTTGAGACAACCTCTGAAAGTTCTCTTGTATGCAGGCTACAGAGGATTTATATTTTTTTAGCTGTTTTGCTTTCATCATGTTTATTTTAACATTATAAATCTGATAACATCGTTTTGCTGCTTCTGGAAGAGGAATTGATCCTCCTCCACATTTTACAAATAATACAGCTGTAAGGTTAATGGGTGCTCGACTGCACAGATATTACCCACGTGATAGTCTGCTTTTAGAGCTTGTGGTTTTGATTTAAAAAAAGAAACAACTCAACAGCTTCTGATGAATACATCTTATGATGAAGCTCTGCAAAGAACGTTCATTTTCTGCAAGCATGACCCTCCATGACTGATAGTCACCTTTTCATTTCTTTATGGTCAAGGCCATCTTCTTTCTCAAGTAGTTGTTCATCCTGACCTGCCGTGACATGCCTCCCGTTTGGGTACAAACTCACCCTGCCTGAGGGAACCCCAAACTGAAGAGAACCACGCAGGGTTTGAGAAGAATTCCCATGTTGCTTTCCTGTTTCCATCAGGACACTGCTGTGATTTCTGTGTAGGTGTTGATCTGTCTAGTAAGGCACAATTTTTTGTTTGTTGCTGTTGAGTATGTGTACGTGAATTGCTTCCCTATTCTTATTTTGATATTTTTCTGATGACTTACAAAATTTGTATGTGGAATCATCAGCTCATGTTTAGAATGTGACTAGTTACATTTTCAATATAGTGAAAAACAAAACGGGTAGAAGAAAACACGTTAAGTTTGCAAAGGAGAAGTGGAGTCACTCAGCGTCCAAGCTCTTGTTTTCTGGTTTCATGTCTAGTTGTAATAAATAAATAGAAGTGTTTGACTTACCAGTAGCAAGGAGAAGGCTGAATTAAAGTACATGATGGTTTAAATTATATTGCACTTGTACCTTGGTCTGGAAATGGCATCTCCTGGGCACATTCCTCTGTAACCTGCCCTAGGTGAACCTGCTTTGGCAGGGGGGTTGGACTAGATGATCTCCAGAGATCCCTTCCCAACCCCACCATTCTGTGATTCTGTGAAATTTGTGAAAACTGGAAATCTTCTGTATGAAAGCATGCCATCAAAATTTTATGTTCTGTGGAGAAGGTCAAATTGTTGGTTGACATGAGTTGAAGTTGAGGAGATACTCAATTTTTCTAAAATACAAAGGTGCATTTCTGCTGCATGTTCATGAAATCAACCCAATTTTTACCTTATTTTTTAATATTCACTTCTTTCTTAATTTTGCAGTGCGTACCTGCTAGGATATGTTCATTACCCTGAAAAAACATACATAAATCAAGCATCCCAACTGGTTTCATCCCTAATGTATCTCAGAACACTAATTATTAGCTGAAATTAGGAAAAGCTACACATGAATAGGTATGCATTAATGTAGCACATGAAAAAGCAGAGGAAGCACACTCACAGTCCTTGCAGTCTAAGCTCTCCTTCTGAGCCTCAGATGGGAACGGCGTCCAGAACTGCTGTGCAGGGTGTGGGACTGGAAGTATTGCAGTGTCCCCATGTCTGAAAATCATCTCATTTGTTTGACAGTTGTGGGTATGGCTGGATTTTTTCATAAAGAAATTAGGGTATCAATCAAATAGTTTGTTTTCAGGGACTGAAAGAACAAATTTTTACCTTCCACTCCCTGTAATTTCTCTGTATCTTGTGGTATGTTTCTGTTTCTTTTAACCTAAGAGTCTGCCCGTTGTTGAGGACTTTTGCTTGACTTTTCAGCTGCACTTTGTCCACAGTCTTAGCATTTATGTTGGTGAGATATGTTATTCTCAGCACTAGTAGTGTTTAAATATCTATTACATATTTAAAAGCAGCGTGAGGAAAAAAATGACTTGTTTTTATGTTGTATCAATATTCATTGCACTCGTAATTTCTGTTGCAGTTGTAAAGAGAAAAGAAGTGGGGAACCTATTAAACAGATAAAATATCAAGTATCTGAATTGTGAAAATGATTTAGCATCTAATCTAGTTCAATCTGTGCAGATGCTGCTGGAAAGGCTTAAGGCTATTTCGTTCTAAAATTTTTGCAAGTAGTTACTGTTACTTGTATTTATGTATTTAGAGCAAGTTGGCTTCATTCTATTTGAAGGATACAGGCAATTAAAAATGTGTTCTTTCTTTTTTTCTTTGTAAATACAAAAGAACAAATGTCAGCACAAATTATTGTCTCACACAAATGGGAGAATATGGCAGTGTGACTCTTTCCTTTACTCCCTGATACTCTGAGACTGTTACTCACTGCTGCATAGATTGGTTTATATGACAGGTAGAGTGACATCTACTTGTTTAGGGTAGGAAAATATGCCTGGAAAGTCTCCGGGTGTTTGGTTTGTTTTAGATACATTTGTAGTTGTTTAAGGGAGAGAATAAACCCTAAGGAAAGCTGTAGACCTGTGATGTATTGCTCTACAAGGACTGCATTAGAGCCCCTGTCTGGTGGTGTAAGTAAAGACTTTTGTATTTTCATTTATTGACTATGATGCTAAGACAGCTTTACGTTGTCCAGTGGAAGTGGCTGAAAAATAATGTATGGAAAATCTATAGGAGACACAGAGGCCTTTTAGAAAGCAGAGAACAATTAGCTTTATCATCAAAGCCAAAAGCATTGTTATATACTGGCTGCTTTGATTCTCAAAGAACCTATTGATATTTCTGCTTGTGTTGAGCTGCTAACAACATCTTCAGTGGAAAAGGCAAAATAATCTGTTCTCACTGGGGGGAGATGGAGCTTCACAGTCCATTAGTCTTTTCTTCAACACTGATATTTCCTGGAAATAGTGGGTCCAAGCCCTACGCCAGTGGGATTGCAGGATCTTTTTCTTTAGCTTCAGTATGCTCAGGCTGAGCTCTGGGTTGTGTGGAAATACAGGGGTACTGATCTGAGCGTGTCTGGGGACAAGGGCACACTGAGGGCTGGACAACAAACTCAACCCACAAACCACAGCTCAGTCCCAGTTTTAAAAAATGCATAAGAAAATGGTAAGGTGAAGACGGTGAAAAATCACACATTCTATTAAATCTATCTTCATATTTCTTTTAAAAGGCTTTTGTATCACTGAATGTGTAGGGGCTATGATGTAGTATGTAATATTTTCAATATTTTATTAGAAATGAGTGATTAAAGCTTCACAAAGCATTAAAATTCACTGGTCACTTCATTAGCTCGTGAAAATTAGCTCTTTTCAGCAGAGAATATATACATTGTCCTGCTTTCCTGCCTTCACTCTAGAATAATTATACATAATATATACAGTGGTGAACGTACCCCTGAAGACTTTTAACCATCAAAATACTAGTGCTTGTGTAGGCTGGAAACACTGGTCTGAGTTCTGCCACTGTCGTGATTCCTGAAGTCATGAATCATTCCCTGTGGCTCAGATTTCATTGTTAAGATGAAAATGGATGTCAACAGAAAAAAAACTATGGAAGAGATCACAGCTCATATTAGTCAATCTAAAGCCATCTTTGTAAAATGTTCCCTCACAATCAAAATCTGGTTTTACTCACATAAATAACAGAGGAAAAAAAAAACAATGATCTTGATCTAAAAATTCCCCAGGTATGTCTGCAGAGATGTTTGTAGTCATCTCTTATTTATATTCGTTTGATGAGAAAAGGAAGCAGGATCAGGATATAGAGTTTGTCACTTAGTCTTTGATCAGCACCTAGATGGGAAATGTTACTGAGACAGGAGAAATGTGCTCCGTGATCAAGCCGCACTGTTTGTGTGTCCTGAGCACCACCAAGCCATGGGAAATAACAGCTTGAAGGGCAGGGAGCATTAGGATTTAATGGGAAAATTCATTATGTGAAAAAAATGCAAATTGTGCAATAATCATGCAGTTTTTAATACTGTACTTAGCAGTAAGGCAGTGTCTTGAATTTAGAGGAAAAGAATTGAACATAGAGGAGATTCAGTGGCAGAGAAACATGGCTAATGGTTCTGCAGAAGCACTGGACAAAGGTGTACTTTTATTTTTCTTTAAATGCAAAATAGCTATTGATTTCAGTCCTGTTGCTCTGGATTGATGCAGCTGGAGCAGAGGAGGCACCTGTTTGCCACTATGTAAAGCTGTTCAGTGCCTATTTACCTGTCCAGGATATTTTAATCTGCATGCCAACTACCAGTTCTAGTGCTCAGAAATCTGGTAAATACCATAGCTTCATTTTGCACGTTCCTCATCCTCGCACTGCAAATTCAAATGCTTTGGAGGGAAGATACATACCACATATCTGTTGTCTTTTTAAATCAACAGTTCTTTCCAAACACCCATGCGTGGTGTTCAGTTACATGGTTTTAGCTCCCTAAATTTTCTTTTCTCTTTTTATGGCTTGCATGCACATATACCCAGTTACATGACATATAACCAATGTATCTGAGAGAGGTAGAAGCCTTGGCTGCTGACAGGTAAGCCTCTGCTACAAAGTTAGTTGTTCCTGTCATGAAAGGTACAGATGTAACCAGAAATTATTTGGAACATTTGTCTTCCTGCACTCTAGGAACTGTGCTGGCAGCTGTCGTTCCTGAGTGGCCCAGTTCCCCTCTGGTGCTGGGAACTGGGCAGCTGCAGGGTTTCAAAAGCTGGAGAAGCTCTGTGTACAAACCTGCAAGTTGTTTTTGAATAATTTAGTATGTTTGTAAATGAGTTCAAACAAGACGAACGCTGCTTTTTAAATCCTAAGGTGCAACATTTTATTGTCACAGAGCACAAAAGGAAAACAATAGCTTTTTCCTTTCCTCCCCTGAAGGGATTACAGAGTGCTGGTCTGTCCCAGTGCACTGGTTTGCTAACAGGCTGGACACTTCCTTCAGCCAGCAGCTACCACGGGCAGGACTGTGCCAGCACCCTGCAAGGGAGCAGAGCACCAGGAACTACACGGCCAATTTTTGGCTGATAGTTTTGTTCCCATAGTGCTGCAGAGCAGGTGACCTGGAACCCAGGAGACAAAGGGGCCTGTGGGTGACAGACCTGGGGGCCAGGACTTCACCAAAACGTCACCGAGGCACTCGCAGGCTGCAGCTGTTAAAAGCAGCATGAGTTTCATAATGTCACTGTTCCTGCTGCTTCTCTGCTTTAGCCCGTTTTTCTATATTCTGTTTTAGCTGGAGTCTCCCTAATTTCACAACTCCCCCGTGGTGTATAGGATTTTTTTATAGCTGTAAGGATTGTGAGTTGTTGCCTTGGAAACGCAGTTGTGCATGCAGCTGTTGTAACTATACTTGTTACTTTTGCTTTATCACAAAAGGTTTCAAAGCTTTGCTGTATTTGTCTGACATTTCTTGGTTCTGTAACTCTTTTTAACAATCCGTTTGACAAAGTACCAGAGGAGGAAATAAAACCTCAACCTCACAATGTACAGCATGCCCCCGAGTCCTGACTGAATCACCTGCGTTCCTGCCCTCGGAAGCCTCTAAACCTCCCTCAATCCCCTGCCTGCCCGTTTTGAAAAATACAAAAATCTAAGAAATTTTGAAAAAAAGCTTTCGGTATCCTCCCACCGGGGCTTCGGTCTGCAGATGCTGGGGACAGCCTGAAACTGCATCTCCCCCAGGTTCCTGCAGGGGACCAGGCTGCTGTAGGAAGGGAAGAGTCTGCACCAGCCCAGGCCTCTGCCAAGGGTCTCGCTGGTTAGGACAGATCAGCAGGA
>NW_008610171.1:251766-266833 GCF_000691845.1 Merops nubicus
GATTCTTCAGTGCTTTACCCATGGCAGAGAAGGCTGTTTGGGTACCAGAGAAGGACTAATGTTCATTTGTGCTGCCTTTGTTGCAAGAGTGCTTAATCCTCTCCTTTGGGCCTCCTGCTCACGATCAAGTCCTTGAAATAAAAGATGGTTTATCCCTTTCAGCACTGAGAAGGGGGGTGGTTAGATTGCAGAGGAACCACACAGGATCCCCTTCCAGGCCACGTCCACCTTACTTGCCAGCTGCAAACAAATGCCAAAGCTTTGAGACGGCTGAAATGTGTAGACAGCAGTAGCCAAGTTTTGGAAGTTGTATATGTTCACTTTTTTTTTTTATCCAAGGCTCCTAATTGCCTGCATATTTTCAATCCATATACCTGCCAACTGCACAGGTTTAGCTGGCATTCCACTGCCTTTATTTTGTCTTCTGGTTTTATAGCAATATGAAAAATGGTTCATTTTTTTTTGTATGTCCCTCCCTGACCGAGCTTTCCCTTCCCCTGTCTGCAACATAAGCCATGGAGAGGAGGACACGTGGGTACTATTTCTGCTATGCTCTCTAAAAGAGCAAAGAGGTGCTGCAGGAATTTATAGAAAAGCTGCTAACTTTGCTATGAAAAGCTGCTAATGGACCTCAGTCCATTTTAACACCTCATGCTGCACATTGTTTGTACTTAGGTTTTGTAGGTAGCCTTTAATGGGAAGACTTGAGTCAAGTCAGCACTGAAACCACAGTCACAACTGCTTTAGATGACCAACATGAAGTGTGGCTAGATTTGCTGTGCAGAAAGGTAACCTTCCTAAACCAAGAGAGGCTGACAGTGTAAAGTAGTACAACTTTCTTTTTCAATGTAATTTCTTCAGGTGTTTTAAACTTAGTAACTTATAATCTGTTTTTTTTAGAGCAGTTTATTAGGAAAGCCATTAAAAGCAAATCAAACAAAAAATACCTGAAGAAGTAATATGCAGATATGATATACAGTTCTGAAGCAGAGAAGGAACGGATGCTTGTGCTTGCTTGTAAGCAACCTTTATAAACTCAGTAGAAATTATTACAGTTCTTTCCAAATTGTCATTGATCTGATGAAAACACAACTGTCAAATTGTAATTAATTGCAAAAATTGCTCAGTAACTCTGGAGGAACATAGAAAAAAAAAAGGGATAGTGGACAATACTGGGGTTTCTTGAGCTGTGGTTGAGAAGCTGAGAACATCCTGAGGGTGATCACAATCAAAGGTGCTTTTTTATGCTGTTCTCTTTGATGGTTCACTTTTGGAATAAGAGATGTTTCTGCAGAGAAGCAGAGGCCATATCTTCAAGTCTTTTGATTACATTCATTAAGCTGGCAGGGATGATACAGGATCTGCTGTTTTACCCCAGCTTCTCACTGTATGGGGTGAGGATTTACAGAGCTTATCATGTTTTTGTGTGGGCAACTGCAACAAAGTGAATTTCTAAGTTCAGAATTGGGGCAATAATTCAAAGTAGATGATAGTATCAGTTTCAGAGCAGCATCTCCATAGTAGTTTCATAATATCATTAAATATTAAAATAAGTACAGTAGATTGCTAGAATGTTGACAGCTAACGTAATCTGTATTTTTACTGATTTTCTGACAGTATCTGAAGTACTTTCTTTTACTGTTTGTGTTGAGTATAGAAAAGAAATTCAATTTCATTCTACAAGGTTCATATACTACTAGATGGCAATATTCTGGAAGCTGGATATTAATGGTCTGTGAGCATCTATGGTTTAAGCATTTGTAAACTTATTAAGAATTTATTGAGGTTGTGTCCTTGGTTGCTGATTGGAATGAGCTGTGAAAAGCATTGCACAGTACATTCTGTTGTATTCTGAGATTTTCTTCCTGTCAGCCCTTCCTGCGAGGACGCTCTGGCATAGTAACCTTTACAACAGTAGTTTGCAAAGCCTGAACTCTGGGACCTGAATATTTTGGGCTTGCATGGTTTGTTTTTGTTTTTTTTTTTTTTTTTTTTTTTTTTTTTTTTTTTTTTTCTTGGCTTGGAGGATGCTTTGGATGGGCAAGAAGGTTTTCAGTTTCACAACTCTGACTCTGTATGTGTAATAATCCACACATATCGTGGTGCATTAGCAAGAGTGCAGGCGATGGAAAAGAGCAGAGCAAAGGTGGAGGCACTATGAATGTGGTCAAAGACCAGAAGCCATTTCCCAGAAATATTCTGGAATTTTCATCCTTGGAGACGTTCACAACCCAACTGGACATGGCTCAGGGCAACATCTAGGTGAACATAATCTGAGCAGGAGGTTGGACAGACTGAGCTCCAGAGGTTGCTTTGAACCAAAATAATTTTCTTCCTCTGATTTTTTTTTCATCTCATCAGACTTGTAAAAATATATTCATCATCTACACAAGCAATTAAGGGGAAAAAAAAAAAGAACCACTTTTAATTTGAGGATTCATTTTACTGTTTGTTCAAGCACAGAAACTACTACAAATGAACAGATATTTGCCACTGTGGAAAAAAAGCAATGGGTAAGATGAGAGGAAACAGCAGAAAGCCCCTGAGGAAGGTTGTTCCAGATCTCAAAATTCTCTGAAGGAATATCAAGAAATAAACAATCTTAAATTATCCCTCCCAGGAATGGCGTGGCAGTGGAAAGGAGTGCTGCATTCCCTGCCAATGGTGGCATCTTAATCCATGCACTTCCTATTTCCTCAGCTGCCTTCCCTGCCATATTTCAGCTGTCCATCTCCAAAGTCAGAAAGCTTGCAACTTCTCAGGTGAAGTTCTGCTTTCCTGCTCCTGACTGCACTTGCTTCTGACAGCCTGTGCTTGCCTGCCGCTGAGATTCACCCAGATTCATTTCCATCTTGGCGCTGAGGATTTGCATCAGGCTATTAAATGTACAAGGATGCAGTGAGTGAATGCCTAGCAATAGCCTGAAGACATTTTGGGTCTTGAGAACCTTTAGGGACTTCATAAACTGCTTTGTGAAGATAAGGAGATACCTCAGTGAACCACGTTTGGCAACTACTGCAATAGCCTTACAAATTGAAACAAGATTTAGGAGGGTTACCGACTGCTTTGTTCCTGGTTCTACTAAGTGGAAGAAAACCTCTGTAATAGGAGCAGGTTACCACTACTCCTGAAAATAACTGTAGAAAACTAATGGTCGCTAAAGTATTATTTCCTGTCACTTTTGTCACAATGTGAACCATTGGGTTCACAACAGTTCTTCAAAAGATGTCAAACAGCAAACAGGACTTTGTTAGTACTTTAAAGTTTACATCGTAAACCTAGAGATGTGTGTCCACGTGAGGAGTGGCATTAGAGCCTGTAGCTATCAAGCCAAGTGCTGTTTTTCTAGCTCACTCTTTTAGAAAGTGCCTTTTCTTTTTAGTAGATGTTATCTTTTGGTGTCACTCATTCGTGTCATTACTACTTGATACATCACCACCCTTCTGAAAATTCACCTGATTTTTAAGTGATCTCATGATGATCATTTATAGCCTTGTTGGTTTCTAACGTATAGACCTATTCTGTCTTCTCAGAACAGCTTTAGCCACACTTCAATGTGTTCTTCAATGCTCTGCTTGTGGAAAGAAACTCCTATGGTGGGTGGGCAGCCCCTGTGTAAGGAGGGAAAAAAAAAAAAGTAGAAAGTTCTTTCCTCCAAGCCACAGAGGAGACATGCCAAAATTCTATGCAATCTCTAAATGGTGTCTTGCAGTCTCCCAGTTCTGCTGCACGTAACTGTTTTGACACGTTGTGCTCAGGACACAGGGCACTGACAAGGGGCTGTTACACAGGCAGAAGGTTAATTTGGCCGGTCTTGAAAGCACAAAGACAGAACTATGTGGCAGATCCATCCTGCAGTCAAAGGAAAGGGAAATAACTTGTTATTACTGAAGCATGTGTTGTTATTTCAGAAATAACCAGCACTGGGCACAGAAGTAGAAGCAAGAGGGTTGCTTTAAGGTACTTATCCCTGAGAAGGGAAGCATGGAGGCGGCGCAGAATAAAATTGGAGCGGCGTTGCCTGTTGCCAGCTGCTGTGCCTGCAGGTGTAACAGCTAGCTCTTGGCCAAAGCAAGGCTGCCATGGAAGGACAGGCTTGCTTTAAAACACTCAGCACTGACAAATGAATTACTGGGTCAGCTGAAGTACCTGAATGGTAAAAAAGTGTTTGTTATGTACGAACCGGGATTATTTTAAACATAAATAATCAATGCAAAATAAGAATCTGTTAGTGGGTCTGTGTGTCAACCTATAAACTGCAGTAGAAAACCTGTAGGAAGCTGAAAGACAGCGTGTGGCAACTCCCCATCAACGTCGTTGGGCTTCTTGTCACAAGTGTACACAGTGAGCCAACAGTGACCCACTCTTCATCATTTTATGTGCAAGAAAAGAACTGGAGAGGATAATGGTATCCCATTAAATCTCTTTAAGATAATCAGATTTCTGGAGCTCGCTGCTTCTGTGGGTTTTGTATTCTTGAAGTGAGATTTGCCATTACTGTGGAGTTTATTTTGCAGCTAAGAAGAGGCAAAAAGCATCAGGGTTTTTAAAGCTCAATGAAGCTTTTCTATTTCAATAGATATTTTCTTTGATAACGTGCCAACAAGCTGATTGGCACACCGAAGGCATGCGTGTGTGTGTACCTGCAGGTATGTCTATGCACACTGCATATAAATACACATTAAAAAGAAGTCTAAGCATTCACTCACAGCAGTAGCTATGCCACAGGTGAAAGGGTGAATTTTTAGGGCCATTGAACACTGTAAATGTGTTCATTGTATCAGTGCTTCAGAAATACCTATTCTAAATGACTTTGTGTTGATCCACTGTGAAAATTCATTGTGCTCAATTGCCCTCAAAATTTCTCATTTCTCATCTGTGATGTTGCAGTCTGCTGGCTGCACACTGGACTGCTGTACAGAGCATGGAGGCTCCCTGCCTCCAGAGTGTCTTAAAATACTCTATATTGCCTGCAAGGTTTCTGTGTGTTACTTAATAGCTGAATAGCTCTGTGTCTAGGGCTTCTATCTATGAGACTTTCAAAGATGGGAACAGACTTCTTGGAGTCAACACAAACTATGTTGACGCATGAACACACAACAAAACAAAGTCTTGCAGATGCCATATATCTTATGGATCTAACACAGAAATGTGGCAAATGGAACTCTGGCGTTAATTTTTAATCATGCCTTTGATTCAGAGAAATCAAAACCACTCTCACATCATTTCAGTTCTTTTCAATTTAGGAGGAGGAAAAAAAAAATAAATTACCAGTGGCATAAATAACTTTATTTTGGCATGTAAGGCAAGAAGCTGAGTCATAAAATGATTGTTTGTTTTGGTTTTTTTTTTGACATCTCATTGGAAATAAGATTTACTGGCTTGGTTTTTATCAGTTTTAAAAAGGGGTATTTATAGCAGAGTTCTGCTGTGAGTTTTATGTCCTTTAATATACTGTATTGTATGTTATTTTATAAAAGTCTGTGCATATCATACTTTAAAACCCGTTTTGGAACAAAGGATACATTATAAGACCTCTGCAGAATCTGTCTAGAGCTGTCTCATTTGGTCCTTACTGTGTTTGAATACACTGGTTATTGCCTGTGGATGTTCTCAAGCATTAGAATAATGATATCATTATAAAAGCATGATGGGATTACAGAAGCACTGGCCGAGGAAGCTGCATCTAGGAGAATGAGAACTTTGTATTCAAATGAGATGTGGCAGAAAGTTTGTGGAGGAGCCCAAAGTTACATATTTAAAAGTAATGTTGTTTTAGGCTTCTAAGTTTACAAGAAAAACTCTTGCCTGTAATTTAGACAAGTTGGGCACTTTGTCTTAAAAACTGGGGCAGGAGATACTTAATTATGGAAGAAGACACTGATTTTTCTTCCAGTTGGTAGGAACTTTATGTCCTTAAACTAACATCTTGCTGGAGCAATGGTTTGTTTCTGAATTGTTGCAGCAGAGTAGAACCTCCTGAAGCCCCACACAGGCCACTGCCTCAGGGGTGATTCAGCCCTGTGTTAATAAAGGGTTTCAGCTGAGACCGAGATTCAACTGGGCAATCTCAAGGTCAGGCTCTGCCTCACTCAGAGTCTGTTAAATATGTGAACTTCCTAGTAACCATTTAATTCACATTCACATAAAGCACTTTCATGTCTCTAGATGTGTCTACATTCATCTCTGGCATCTAGCAATAATACTCTGTGTGGCAAAGAAGTACTAATTCATATAAGGGATGGTATGAACAGTCATAATTCATCTCTTCTTCAGGTTTAAGAAAAGACCTAGTATTCTAAACTGGAAAATATTGTCTGATTTTATTTTCTGTCATAGTTTTGTTCTTTTGAAATGCTTGGGAGCAAAAGGGAAGATCTCCCTCATGTTAGTGCCACTTTTTTTTTTTTGGTATTTAAATGCCTAAAATAGAGCTACTCTTATAAAGGAAATAAAACATCAGAAAAATATTCTTCTGACTGAGGTCTGACAGCTAGGTTTTGTCTAAATTATTTGCTGACTTCAGTCATCCATTTCTCTGAAAGAAAAAAAAAAGCTACTGTATCCTATAATCTCAGAGGGTCTCTGAAGAGAAGGTAAAGGCCAGCTAGAGTCTATTGTCTAGACTCAACCGTTCAATACTCATCATCTTTATTCTTTTTATTCTTATGCCTCAAAGTAATTTTAAAATGAGGAGAGATAATAGGAATAGTTGTATGAGAGTGGATTCTCTGGCAAATATGACCAGTTCTGTAGAAAAGGAGCTCGCCTTGTTATAAAGCTTTAATTTTCTTTTACTTAGTTTTACTGCAGCTCTTCAGCATTTCACTGTTGTTTTTATGGTATTTCAAAAAAAAAAATATACTTACACAATAAAAGTTTATATTTATATAATCTGTAAATTTCACTCTTACATACTTCCAATTGCATCTTTTGTTTCAATAAATTGCATTTACATTGCAGTTACATTCTGTTTCATAATTAAATCACTTTCAATCTACATAAGTACAGGAAATCTATGCTTCGATGTGCAAGTCTGCTGACAAAGTGAAGGGAAACCCAATTCTCATCCAGGCAACTTTTTAATTAGTTGCTACACGTCTGAGGATTAGGTTTGTTGGGATGTCTAGCAGAAAATAACATTAATATTCAATTTTGTTAAGGACTTTCAATAAACAAATAATAAAGCTATTAAACACATGTCTCTGATGACACGTTTCCATATGTGATGCAGCCTCTCTATACCATTTCCAAATGCAGACAGTTGAGCAGGGCTTATCTTTCAATGTTTTAGCTGAATCCTGGGGAGGATCTGGGTATTTTCCATTATGAGCTAATACTCATTTGAATTTGCTTGACGTATTTTCTAGGGCCTGCAAAAGCCAGGTGGAAAATAATGCTTTGTTACAAGCTCTATTATCAGCCTCTCAAAGTACATTATTTCATTTTCTTTTTGTCTAGTTTTTGGAATATTCTGCATCTGAACAAGATAGCTTTTTTAGCCAAGTTTGAAATTATTATTCTAGAGATGAAAGGTTTGTTAAATTATGCCCTTATCAAGAATATTTTTAAGTGAATTGATACGTGAGGAGTAGTTTTGTGAAATATTCTGGATGAGGCTCTACAGCTCTGAGTTAAATTACTGGTATTAAAATGCAGCCCATCTAAAGTAAACTTGGAAATTATTTTAGGCTTATATTATCATTTGAAAAATTTGGAATTTCTGTGAAGGAATACTGGTATAGAAATGAATTCTTATTTCCCCTGTCTTCTGGAAAAGAAGCTCTGCTATTTAAGTCCTGGCAAGATGGTGTTGATTTTGTGTGGAGAATTTTGGCTGGGTTTATGGTGACATAAATTCACTTTATGTTATAGCTTGCTAATACATACAGTGCTATAAATTGAAAACATTCTTTCACAGCTTTTGAGAGCTATTGAGGTGTCAGTGATGATGTAACTTATCCCAAAATACTATTTACATTGTATTTAGGTGCCTGCAGGGAGAAGTTGCATTTACATCGAAGAGCCATTCAGTTCCTACCCAATATATACTGATTTTATTTGTATATTCTGTGCATTCGCAAGTCTGCACATGAAATTTATTTCACCTTCTGGTTTTTGGCAAGAAATTAAAGAAAAAAAATAATTTTAGATAGCTCTAGAAGAAAGACTGTTAAGAAACCTTGCACCCAACAGGAGCACTGAACTCTCTGGTGTTGATCTGTGAGGAGCTCTGCACTGACCAGAGCTGTCCTCCTGCCTTGTGGGGGGTGACACCCCTGTGCTGGGGCAATGGCTGTGGTGGGATCCAGGCACTCCTGAAACATCTCCCTTCAAACCTAGCTGGGTGAAGAAAGCAGAAGCTGCTTCCTTTAGCCCAGTGGCTGGTGAGCTGCATTAGCAGAGTGTGATCTTGCTGTGGGGTGCAGAGTAGCATCCTCCAGGAGCGGGTTTGGGCAGGCTGCTAAGGAGAGTCATTTCCCTAGCTGTCCCAGTTCAATTTGCTGCCAATTTGATTGAAACCTCTAATAGTGAGTTAAATGTGCTGAAACGCTGCAGGTGGTGTTTGTCTGGAAATTTCATCTTCTGCAATATTGCAGAGGGTGACCAGCTACTCTGAAAGTGGGGGAACCTCGAGCGTTGTGCTGACTCCCCTGCTCTTCCCTCTGCACTTTGCTCCCCGCTGAAGTTCAGGGCTTGAACTCTTGTGATTAAATGAGGAATATTCCATATTGCGACTGCCAAAAGGAGGCAGTGGAAGAATATTTCAAAGGGAGTTTTCTTGTGACTTTTCACAGCTTTGAATTTGCAGTTTGCTTTGTAATTTGCCTAAATTTGGTAGGAATCTGGGTTCTTTCTTCAGTGTAGTTTCCCATTGTCTAATCCGTATTTAAGGTTTTTTTGTTTGTTTGTTGGCTTTTTCCCATAAAACAACTTCTCAAAACTGATTCAGTTCTAACACAGTATTTATGCCGTGTTTTTGGTTGTTTTGTGGGTTGACTTTTATACTGTAAGGTACATACATATGGTCTACTTTTTTATAGACATTACAAAAAAACCCTAATGTATTTCTTTGTGCTTTCTCTGAATTATTCAACTTTACGAAGTTTACAGAAACAACTGTCAACGTGTTTAGGAAATGCAAGTGTTGTGGATTAACCCCTGGTAGGCTGCTAAGCCAGACCCAGCACAGCAAGGTTTATTTCTAAGGCTCTTATAGATGTTGTTTTAACAAACATGGGACAAACATGAGAGGAGTAATGGTAACCCAGAGATGCAAAATCGTTTGTGCTCCTTTTTAAAGGCCAAAATTGTCATTACTCTTTTTCACCAGCATTTCACTGTTGATGAACATCAGAGTACTGATTTTGTTCTGTGGTTTCCAGCCTGACTCACAGTCGGTCTTAGATACCTTCCTCCCTTCACTTTATATGCCAGGGCAAAAGTCACACAAAGGAGATAAATTCTCGTTGTAACAAAGGTGTAATTATTTATAGTAAAGTGTTTTCTCACCGTGTCTTCTCTCCTGCATGGTTGCAGGGTGAGGATGCTGGTATGAATATTGAACCCACTGAGATAAGAGCAGTTCCTCCTGTCTGAGGCATTGCTGGTTGGCAGCAGGCAGGATCCAGCGAGTGCCTCCCACCTCTGCAGGGAGCTCGTTAAGCTCCATGATACTTGTTGCTGTTAATTTAGTATGGCATTGCATCCAGGACTGGCCCAAGGTCCAGACTGCAGTTTAGAGGGAAGAAGTAATATGATAAAATTCTTTCCTTCTTTGGTAGAGGTTTTCTTCCAGCCCTGAATTTCAAATTACTTGAGGATTAAATGCAAAGTAGTTGTATAGGAGCAGATTTGTAGTTAGCTTTTGTTCCTTACATTAGAATGCCATAAAATGCAGTTCTGTGTGGCACTGCTTTCACATCTTCTAACTGCCTGGTGAACTGGATGGCCTTTTCCCAGGGGAAAGGGGATTGAAGACTGGGGTTTGTGTAGGGGTTGGGAGCTGGTCACGCTTCCTTCCCTGCCTTCCCACTTTTCATTCTGCAACACGAGTGGTTACTGCAGGAGGTACAAGGCTAAGGCAGAGCAAATACCTCCTGCCTTCCATGCTGAGAGAAAGCTACGATTCCTGATGCAACTGCTGCTTAGCACAAACATGGGGAAGGTGAAAAAAATCTTTCTGAAGAAGGATTCTTGTCCTATGAAGGTTATTGTTGCATAGCTGTAACAATATGACAAGTTCTTAACCACTTTAATGGGACTTTTTCTACCAGAGATAGATATTATATGTTCAGGTACCCAGAAGGAACCTATTCACACATTGATCTATTGAGTTCTCTGGAGAAATTAAATAAATAATAAAATTTACCAACATGATAAATTTGGAGTAAGCTTTTAATCGATTATTAATTGATTATTCACATGAGCACAACGCTTGTAAAGATCAAACCCTAATTTTGACAACATATGCAAACTTTTCCTTTTGAATTTAATAATATATTCTCAATCTGTTGTTCATTAAGGTGAACATCTGTGAATTCATTAATTTTTCGCCAAGCTTGCTGCACCATGAACTTCATTTCTTTAACAGATTTTCCAAAGAATAATCCCATTACAAGCTTAGTTTATAATACATACAATGACAGCTTCGTTAGCATACTTATCTTTTTTTCTTTGTCTAATAGGTCTTTGCAGCAAAATCTGTGCCAGGATGGTGCAGGACAGTCAGACAGAGACAGTGTGTAAATCTGGTTGAGGAAACTGGCTGCAGAGTTTCAGATCTCATTATCTGAGCTCATAAAATTTGTGACGCCAAAGGTTTCCCAGAATATGGTGATTCTTAGCTGTACATTGTCACGTGCAAGTAATAGAAAATGAAGATTTCATCCAGCTTGAAATTTGTCTTATTTTCTTTTCCAAACTGGAGTTTTAAAATAATGCAGTTGTAAAAATCCCTCTTTTGCTAATTTTACTTTACTATTTAGTTGAAATTATAACAGTCCTATAGCCCTAAAGAATTTCAAAGCATACTGGGAAGGAGAAGGAAGACATAGGTTAATGATTCCACCTGCAAATGTTGATTTTTGAACATTTATGTGGAAATACATAGTAAAACTGTACTCAGAGATAATACCTGTAGGTGTTTCTTTAGGCACTTTCCAGATAACATATATACTCTTCTCTCTTCCATAGTACAATTGTAGCTGAAATCTGCCTCTCTAACGCTTTCAG
Organism: Merops nubicus; assembly: GCF_000691845.1. Classification (NCBI taxonomy): domain Eukaryota; kingdom Metazoa; phylum Chordata; class Aves; order Coraciiformes; family Meropidae; genus Merops; species Merops nubicus. The sequence goes on from NW_008610171.1 coordinate 263,002, forward strand.
GCATATCTGTAGGTAGCTAACTCTTCTATCTTTGACATTTTTTCATAAAGTTAATGGTAAATGAAATACTGATGTTGCAGAGAAGATGGTTCACATGCTGTATTAATCTGACCAGTCCACATTAGGAAAGCACTGAGCAGAATTTGCAGCTGCAGAAGATTGTCACTGTGTTCCTGTGTTTAATGGAATAATTTAGGCACAGAGACAGAAAGAAGTCTATACTAAAATGAGTACAAGCACTTTTAAGTAGAAAACCTGTAGCTAATTTTCAGCCCTGTAATTGAATTTGCAGGATAGTGCATAAATAAGGCTAGGCTTTTTTAAAAGTTGGATGCTTTCCACTGCATAATAATGTTTTACTGCCTGGTAATGCATTTCCATGTATTTGCCCACATACTGTGCAGTTACATCACAGTGCTGCATGCCTGAAAACTCACCCGTGATGCAGCCTACACAGTGTTGCATCAGGGAAACTTCAGAAATACATTCAGGTTGACTGTTGGCAAATATTTGGCAGCCTGCTAGATGTAAGGTGTTAATTTGTCATTTGCTGCAGCATGCTCCTGCCATCAGCATGTGGTCCCTGCTGGGCTGGATCCTAAAATGAGATGCAAAACTCTTTCCTTAAAGGCTTTTTTTGGTAATCACTGTGTTTTGCTCCCACAAAGTCAGAGGTACAAGTCCAAGCCTGAGCTTTGAAGAGTTTTCCTGAAAAGAAATTCTTGCAGAATAGCATTACACTGTGTTAAGCAATACATAGCATTCTGTGTTTCTTTTTCTGACTTTATCGAATTACTTGCACGCAGTAATTAGGTAGAAGATTTTGCAAGTTGCTGAGTAAAATGGTATGAAAAAGTTGCTATAATGACATCAGCTGAAAAAGTCACGTCCTTGAACTCAATACCACCTCACAGATCTGTGTTAGATTACGTTCATTTGAGATGCAATCTTACAAAGTCCTGAGTTCTCTCAACCTTTTTTAAAGTCAATGGAAGCCAAGGCCACCTGGGTAAAAGCAGAGGACATAGAGCTCGTTGTAAGATTGAATCTTCACTGTAACTTATGCTCTTAACATTTCAGATAATCCATTGATCTCTTCTGAATAGGTAATATCTGTAATAATAGCACGTTTCTACATCATCCAAAGTCAATTAAAAGGTGTGTATTATAGCTATATTTTAATCAAGACTTGCTGGGAAATGGAAGTAGAGAATTCTGCTTTTCTTAATAGTACCATTTGCAAAAAGAAAAGCTGACTGGAAAAATCAAATGAATTATCTGTTCTTTATACATCCTTTATATGTCCACTTTCTTCCTAAAATGAATTTAAATTACCTCTATCCTGAAGAAGAAGGTATTTCAAAATAATGTGAAGTAGGTGTATCTTTCCAAAGCATTCACATGGAGAATTCAAATATAAATCATTAAACTTTGCTGTATAAATAAGAACTCTGGAAAATACAGGTTGTCATTGAGGGATCGTAGGTAGACAACCAAGAGTAATATCTTCCAGTCCCATCTACTTACAAGACTTAAATTGGATGGAGTTCATTTTACTATCAGGTAGGATATGGAAAAAACAAACTCATATATACAGAGCAGCAGAATGGGATTGAACACACTGTTATTTTTTCACACATAGTCTGAAAACTAAGATGTAAAAGCCTTTTGTACGAGGCTACTCCAGGTCAGCAGCAAACACCCGCCTGCAGAAAACTGCTGCCTGCATTATTTCTGAACACTCAGGATTACTGTGACTGTGCACTATGCTGCTAAAGTCTGAAGGGTTACAGGACAGCTGTTGAGAAGCATTTGCTGCTTTTCAGTGTGTTCTGAAGTAAAAAATCAGTATTTTACTAATTCAGTCTAATCTAACCTCCTCCAAACCATGATCTCACATACTTGTTAAAAGGAAATATATTTTTGCATGCATATGAAGGATTGTCATGGACAGCTGAATTTATTTTTATAACCTAAATAAATGATTAAAAAGGGAATCCACAGATAATGTATCATCATTTACGTTCTGTACTTCTGTGGAGTAAGCTCAAGAGTGGATGTAATTGGGAAAGCAAAGGCTGATTTGCTATTTACCACACGTTAAGAACAGGGAAAAAAAGATACTGCATTGGCAATGAATCTGTTGGTCCTGTGACAGATTTGAGATTAAGTTCTTACACTTCCATGACATTTTGAAGTAGACCATTTTTGTTGAGGAAAAGAGAGAGGAAAAGGAAAGGTCATGTCTCTCTTATCAGGCAGTCATAGTCTCCTGTAAAATAGAAATGTCTGTTTAATGTCAGTGAACAGCCCAGATGGAGATTCATGTTGGAGCAAAACATCTATACTTTATCTTATACCTCAAAGTTTATAGTACTTAAACCTAGTGATAACAGAATCCCAAGTCATTTTCAGATGAGATTCCTCTACCATTACACCACAATTCTCCATTCATGCACTGGCCACCTTCTTCCTCTTCTCCAAAATCAGCCTCTCTGCATTCCTGACAAAATAACCCTTGTATCAGGTGTCTAACATCAGAAACAACTGAGTGAGCTCAGGCTCATGTTACTACATTAAAATATGTCATGATTTTTGCTCAGAGAGGATTTTGCAAGTGCTTTTTCCTTCCTGGCTGAACGTACAGCCAGAGGAGCCAAGCAAATAATTGACAAAGGTGATTAAAAGAGTGGTGCTACCGTGGTGTTACAAGGCACAGAGGGTGGGATGGTAAATAAAAGCATATTACCTACATAAATTTGACATCATCATTCCTTTGAGCTCTGTATAAGGAGCAACTTTGTTTCTTTACTACCTCTTGTTTTACTCCATTTCTCTTCTCTGTCTTACAAACCTATTTCTAGTGTGTATATATTTGCCTAAATGATTTAAGAAATAATAATTTCTTCAAAGCTTTCCTTTACTGATCAAGTAAGATTCTGTTCTATTTTAAAAATACAGGCTATATAAAAATAGAGAAAATTATCGTTGAAAGTCACGATAGTTTAATTATAGTAGTAAGAGCAATAGCTTTTACTTTATTACTGTGTGGAGTTATGCTTCTGAACGATTACTTTTCCCCACCTGAAAATAAAAAGGATTTAAGTGCAGTTTACCTTGAGGTTAAATGTGTGTATGTGCATTTGAAAGGTTTGTACACATAAGCTTGGCATAAAACTGGGTAAAATTGGCCCACCTGTAAATTAATATGCTTGAAGGAAGTTTTGATGTTACCAAAAACTAAAATAATTTTAGTAGATGAGTGTGGGTTTTGTGTGTCTGTGTGTGCACACGTGTGGTGCTTTTTAATTAGTTACATATCTTTTTCTCACTGTGCCCTTCTACATAAGGAATATCCTTCAAAGGCAGGCACACTTTTTAATAGCTAACACTTTCATGTTATTTCTGGCAATAATTGGTTAATATTATTTAATAAGTGATGATTGAAATATCTCTTTCACAGAAATTACCTATAAAGGAATTTCAGAAGTGATGGCAAGTTATATTGTCTTGCATATTCATGCAGTTTGATTTAATACAATATCTAATGCAAAATATGACATTAATTGCCTATGAAGAGTTTCTTATACTCTGGATGCAGGTTTTTTTAAATCCTGTACTATCAGAAATAATGACCTGGCAATGTACTTTAATCTGTCAGTGTCTTTTTTAATATTAGGCATGTTGGCAAAGCAGTAACCATTTGAAAAGAAGGAAGTTTTGGTTTAGTCAAACAGGGAACTTAATCACACATCTTCTTGAGTCTGATACCAAAAGCAACTAAGATTCTAGGAAAAATAGACATAAGGACCTTGTTCTCACCAACAGGGAA
>NW_008610172.1:0-5809 GCF_000691845.1 Merops nubicus
AAAGAATTCTATGATTCTATGATTAAAAGAGTTCTGTACAAAAAATACTGAACCCTGTAAGTTAAAACAGTTAAAAGTTTTATCACTTGAAATTGCTTCATGGATATGGTAGGTAGCAGAGTACTATGTTTAATTATGATATTAATTTCCTCCTATGAAATTAATTTAGGAAAATTGAAAAGAGACATACAGCAATCAAGATTTTTGAGATGTCATTTTCAGAGAGCCTTAAGATCTTTGATAGACTGAAATATCTTTAAATTGTGAATATTTTCATTTACAAACACAGTTAAAAGCATAATTTTAACTTGTGCAGGAAGAATTACTAGTGCTCCTGGTCAATATTTTTTCACTGGTAACTACATACTCAGTACTGGTAATTGTCCCATTTTCATTTCGGAAACATATGTTGACAGAAAAATGCAGACCTGTAGTACTTAATTAGATGGGCTGCTGAAAACAAGAAGTGTTTATCCTTTCCACCTTCTAATTCTCCAGGCTACCTAGCTTTCCTTGGAAGCAGTGGTTTGTGCATTAGACACAAATCAGCTCCCCTGCAAATGTCCCAAGACTAGAAACTCATGGGGTTTCATTGCTTTGAAACAAAACTCGATTAAAACAAAATGGAAGCAAAGAAAGTTTTCCTTTCTATAGAAATTGTAGTTGAGTGTGTGGTGGTGGTGTGTGGTGTGGTTTTTTTTTTTTTTAAGTGAAAACAGATGTGAGGGCTTTCAGAAATGAAAAAATGTCCCAGGGAAGGAGAGTTGTAGCAGCTAGAGTGTAGCTTGCATGTCAGTTGCTTAGGTCTGCGTATATTGGAGAAGATCTTGGCAGTTGTGGCAATACGATTTTACCTGACTAGTAAGTCAGCTGTTGTATGTATGTATGTAGGTGTCTTCAATTTAAAATGGAAGTTTTGATTACCTACTTGAAACTAGATGCTTAAATGAAGGTGTGACTCTGTGTGTTAGTTTCTAGTTGTGTTTGAAGATACTTCATTTTTTTTATTGTGCTCTGATAGTCAACAGCAAATAGTATGTTTAAATTATGAGCTTGTAATACAGATTCTAAAAAAACCAACTCCACTAACCAACCAAATTAATATAGGAAAGGGAATGTGTATTTTCCCAAGTTTCCCAAGTTCTTTCTTTCAAAAACAAAATAAAGATGATTTTGGTAGTTATTCATTATGAGATAATGACACAATAATTTTGAACAGCTCAGCAAAACGATGTAATTATTTATAAACGGTTTTCAATTTTGTTTTTATTCAAGCTTTTCTACCTAATATATAAGCTAAAAAAAAATCTAATATTTTCTATCAAAATATGAATTTGGTGATGAATAAAATAAATTATCTAGGTCCAGAATTTTGCTCATACAGAATTATTTGCAGAATTGGCACCTAAACATGATCTTTCTGAAACATAATAAATATCTGTATTAATACATTTGTGTTTTGTTAGTTGTATCTGTACTTTCAGAGAAGAAGCTGGACTGGTAGGGCTTAAAGGCTTCTTAAGTTGTTGGACTTAGTACTTTTCAAATTTAGCTATACATCTTTTTCGTTTGGTGAGGTGAAGTTTTCAAAGAATTCTGTGAGCTTTTTGTGAACTGCTTGCTTTTAGATTATATTCGACCTATAAGCCCACAAAGTTCTTTGTATGTATTTGGGGTTAGGTTTGTATTCCTAATAAAAACTCACTTACTTTAGGCCTGGGTCATCTGGGTAAACTATACTGTATGGATGAGATCTCACTGACAGCTTTACTTACTATTCTTATTGCCTGCGTAGTGAACGAAATAAATTGCCTGCTTTTCCAGGGGTTGATTATCTTTGCAGATACTTGGAGTAAAAGTGTGTGGCATTATCATTATTGTGTTATAAAAAAAAATAAAAAGCAGAAAGAGAGAAGGTATTGAAAATTCCAGTCTTGTGTTTGGATTATGTTAGTTCTTTAGCTTCGTTTATAAAACTAAGGTTTAAAATATAAAATAGAGCAGGGGGGAACAAGGAGACCCTGAAGCAATTAGGATTTCTATCCTATCAGAAGCCTTTGTGGAGGAACTTAGTATTTGATTTAGAGTTGTATCCCTTTTCTGAACATCAAGGAAACAGTCCTTAAATGAAATTCTCTTGCTGCATGGAAAATGAGGTGAGAAACAGGTGTTTGTTTACTTTGTTTAGTTCTCAGGAGCTCCTTTAAAAATTAGACTTTAAACCCCCTTTCATTTGATATAATTTCGTATATAGAAATTTGTACATTAAAATATGTTTTTGAGTGTGAACATTTTTCAGCATCTGGAGTCAATTTACTGGAGTATGGTGTTTTTTGTAAGTCAAATGCAAAATAGCAATCAGTCTTTTAACTCCATAAAATCTGTTAGAGGTGACATGGGAGCATGAAAAAAAGTGTGTGTGTGGGGCAGGGCAAAGAAGAGGCTTGACTATAGAAAAAGCAGTAGGGATTTTTATTCCTCCTTGTTATTTTTCAGATCTTAAGGATTTGAAAACCTGTAAATCAAAGATAGCTGAAAAATGTGATGCGTATGTGTTGATAGTGTTTGCAGCATTTTTGTCCCTCTGAAGACTGTCCAATTCATATGGTAAAATTATTCTTTTGCTGTTGTCAGTCAGAGATGTTAGCACTACAGTCAAGTTTTTAAAATTAGAAAGAAATTTACTTTGCATTTAAATTTTCCGTTTATTTGATGTGAAGAGCTGCAGTACCAGAAGCTAAACTGACTGAAAGTTGTTTCAGGATTACAATCCGTGCAAAGAGGCTCTGATGTCTAGAGCTGTTGTTGATTATGATAGTAGTTTCTGAGATTCTTCAGTAAAGTTTTAAAAGGAAAACAAAAAAAAATTAAATACAAATGCTAACATATTGTAGTGATGTAGGGAAGACTCGTTACCTTAAAATAATTGAGCTCTTTACTGAAAGATGTTGCACAGGGTCGAATCTATTAGACTTGGAGTAAACAGATTCCTGTGGTGTTGCACAGGAGCTATGCTATCTGTATATTATGCTCTTAAAAAATAGAATCAGACCAAGTGTGCGATGATTAACTCCACATTTCCCTGTGTTTCCTTCTTACATGAGTGATTTATTTTGTTTTTTTGAACAGGTTGCATGGATGTGGTAGGATGAAGCACAGTGGCTTTCTGAAGCTCCAGATAGCCTGTGGTGTTGTGCTGTGCCAGTTGCTTGGTATGACACTGGGGCAGGCATGTGTCCCACAGCACTTATTGCTCTGTAGTGAAATGCTCAAAGTCAGGCAGTCCCCAGGTGGCTTCATATGCCATGGTTGCCTACAGTCCAAACGCCTGGCTCTCCTTCAGATGGCAGGAACCAACTGGGATAGCTTTACGTGTACAATTAAAGATTTAATAGCTTTTATATTTAAGAACACTTTAAGAAAGGGAAACTGTGGAATCCAGTGTCTGGGTGTAAAGATATGTCTTAGTTACACTAAATGACAATGTATCTCAGAGCCTTTTCACTGATATTTTATAAAGATTACCCATACTTGTTGAATAAAACCTGCAAGGTCTTTGTGTGGATCCACTTGTATGTGAACTCATTTTAAATAAATCATCGCAGCATAAATAAAATGCAGAAAGTAGGCACGAAACAGGCAACACTGTATTTCCAGAAGATAACTGAAACAAACCTCTCTTTCAGGAGTACGGGGTGTAACTGAAAAAGTGTTGTAGGAGGTATGCTGTACGCAAGTTGTACACAGTTATCTTCGTGGTGATATTGCAAGAATTAGTAAGCAAAACCCCGCATTTAATATTGTTAGAAAAGTGGCTTCTTCTGTGATCATGAGTTTAAATTGATTTTTTTGTCCGTTTGAACAAAACTGGCATTTAACACCTAGTTCAGATGCAAACGTATTATTTCTTATTACTCTTTCTATACTTTTTGTTCAGTTTTTAAATAGTATTCTTCATTTTTTTTTGTGTTATATCTGGTAGATATACAAGGTGTTTGTGAGAAAGCCATAAGGATAATATGACAAAAACAGTTAATTTTGATAGTGATCTTAGTTTACTGCATGTATTTTCATGAGGGAGAATTACATGTGGTAGTAAAAAGTTTCTGAAGAAGGTTCACATTAGAGTAGTGTAACTTGAAAAAAAGTGGATTTTTTTGTCCAAAAGAGTGAGTATCTATGTTCTTTAGGCAAGATCTTTGGACCAGTATAGCTCTAAAAACTTTGAGTTGAAAAGAGATTCATGGAACCCGTAAACAGAGTTGAGGAATGCAAACGTTTCTGGGACTTGTGCATGAGTAATCCTATCAGATACTTTGTACTTGATTTGGTTTTATGTATGTTTCCCATTGTTTATTTGTTTTGAACATTTGAGGAGGATTTCCTGATAAAAATGGCTAGAGGTTCCAAGTAACTAAATAATAAAAAACCCAGAGTAAACCAAAACAACAGAACCCTCACATTCCCCCGTTCTCCTAAACAAATCAAAAAGCAACTCACAATTCATAAGCTGTCAGTATAGCTTTCATGTAAGAATCTCAAATGCAGTTTTGGGTGTGGTGGCTTTTGTGGGTTTGTTGTTTGGTGGTGGGGTTTTTTTAATTATATTAAGAGTGTGATAACTGCCATGGACTAGTGCCTACTATGAAGGATTTAGTGGTCGATTACATAAAAGCATATCCTTTCAAGTGCCAAAGTCACTAGGCCTTTTTGCTGCTGTGGGAGCAGTGGTAATCTTAGAATTTAACTTTAGTTTTTGTGTGCTTAACCAATTCACTTTAAAGCAGGTAATGAACAGTAAAAGGATAGTGACTCAGATGGAGGTATTAATGCACAGTCAATTCTGAGATATTTTGAAACTTACTGAAATGAATGAGCTGGAAACAGTGAAGTCTCCTGAGCAGCATTGATGCTAAGGAAGAAAAATTATAATGTTTTAAAGTAAGCAGTAGCAGCTATCATAAGGATTAGAGGAAGAAAGAAGTATTCAGCCAAGACCTAGAAGAGAGTACGGCAGCAGAGATGGGAAATAAAGGGAAACAATGAATGTAAAGTCCAGCTATTGCAGCAGATAGTTTTTTGGCATTTATGGTTACTGTTGACCATCTCTAACCTTTCTTGACACCACAGCATGCTGGAGTTCAATAGCTTGGCTGTGCATTGTAGAAGAAAACTAGATATCTGGGAGGGTACTTCAGTGCAGGAAAAGTCAGGAAAGGGGGAGCTGCTAATGGAGGCAGTTATATGAGGAACTCAGACAGTAGCTCTTTTTTCCTTCCTGACTAAAATACTGCCGTGGTTTGGGGTCAGGGCAGCCCCCAGAGCTGTAACAGGCACTCTCTATTAACCTCTCTGCCACCCCTGAGAGGGAAAAAGGAAAGAGAAAGGGAATAAGGGAGAGAGACATTGATTGGAAAAGAGAACAGCTTAAATGCTACCACTAATAATGATAATAAAACAGACTATATACAAATATGTACAAAATTAGTACCTAACCCAGCTCCCCCTGATGGCAACACGTCACTGTCACCCCGGCTGGGGAGCAGCCCCTGGGGAGAGGGTCCCAGGCTGGACTCAGCCACAGAGGGTGACTGGGTACAGGAGCTGGATTCTGGAACTCGGTTCAGGAACACAGGGATCAAAGGCAGGATGGATGAAGTCCTCCTCAGGTGCTGGCCACTGCAACAAAAGCAGTCAGCAGCCCAGCAGCAGCAGACGGCAGACATGAAGAGTGGAAGGGGGGACTGAAGGGCTTGTCCCTCCTGATCCTTCAGTTTCACTGGCTGGGCCAGCTCGGGGGAGGGACACC
>NW_008610172.1:5838-37346 GCF_000691845.1 Merops nubicus
GGGGTCATTTCTCCTGCCCGCTCCTCCCCGCAGGTGTGGGGTGCTCTCTGCCCCCTCCCTGTGGGATCCAAGCTCAGCAGTGGCCTTGGTCTGCACACCAATCCCTGGCAGTAACTCCAGACATGAAGTCTCATCACTGCTAAAACCAGATAGTTTACAAAAACGCTGCTAACTTCAGACAGGACAGTTAATTAGAAGAGCTTTAGCTAAAAACTAAAATCATTGAGCAGAACCAGCTCTAGTTTACCCCAAACCAGGACAAATACCTTTTTTCATCTGCCTTCTACTAATTTATAGGCTATACAATGGAATACTGGTAGGGGAACAGTTCTCTTTCTGTTCTGTGTTGATGCTTGGAGGGAGTCTAGAATTAGCTCCATCAGTCACAAGGAGGACTCATCTAGTATTGGCCTTTCATCATGTGACTGGATGAGGTCTGTGTTAGAACTGTTTCAAAGGACTTGAGAGGTTAAACAGGATGTTTTCATACTGGGATTCCTTGCATCTCATCTCAGGGTTGGGCATCTGTAGCTATTGATATCTTCCTTGAATTTGTCAAATAATTTTTAAAACCATTTATGCTGTTATATGTATGTGTATATATACATGTGTATGTATATATATGTTGAAATGTGAGAAGTGAATTTCGTATTTTTGTGCTGTAAAAGGATGTACGTTCTTCACAGCTGTTGCTGAGCATGTTTTGATACTTCTCTAAAAGCAGTGAAGAACCATTAAAAATATTCATCATCTTTACAGTATTTGTAATCGATAAATTTCTGTCATTTTATGCTATTACCTTTGTTAGGCCTAGATATCTTAATACCTTTTTGTCATTCATACCATAACCACCTCCTTTCCAGATCTTTTAGTGCTACTGTAGCCTTTTTTTGGGAAGTGCAGGTAGTAGCTGAAATATAAGTGCAACATGAGTTTTTAAAGTGGTATAGTTATGTTTTCTGTTTTGTTCTCTTGAAAATTTGTGACACCTTATTTGTCTTTCTGGATCATTGCATCATGAGCTTTTTATTTCCTATTGGGAATCTTAAGGATTCCAGAAAAGAGACTTTCAAAGAAGGAATTGAAGGTGTGAATCCTTTTCTCATAGGTTTATTCCATTGTAGCATATGCTTATTGTGAAAAGCTCATTCTGGTAAACATGGGAGCAGACTATTAAAGTGTAATTCATCTGTCCTGGAATTGGCTCTGTTCTTTTAAGGACTGTGTATACTGTGACTGTTAAAAAGACTTTTTTTGCCCCACATTTAGCAGCTGCAGTTGAAAGAGTTCTGCAGCAATTTGTTTTTCCCTCTTTGTTTTAATGTATCTTCTTGAGTTGCTAGACCCCATATGTTGCTGACTGGGTCTCTTGAATTGTTTTGTCAGCTCTTTAACTGCATCTCTTCCTCATTTGTCTACAAAGTGTGTATCTTGTACTAAATTTTTCACTGGGGCATATCTAGTGTATTCTGCTTTAAAACTTTCTGAAGGCTCTGACTGATGTTTGGGAATAGGGTGCCTGTGATGGTTTGGGTTAATGGTAGCTCCTGTGTGGTACCTTTTTAAAGAAACAAAAGCAAAAAAATGTAGCTTCAGAATATCTAGGGCTGAGCTTTTTTTTTTTTAAAAAAATAGAAAAAACCCTGCCCCAAGCCTCCATAAAAACCTGCCCTAAGGTTCCTTAAATTTGAAAGGGGTTTTACTTAATATCAAAAGCAGTGGTTGATCCAAATGGCTGCTGTTTCTTGTGCACAGAAATTGAGCATAACTGACATGAACTGAAATAATCAAATGAAATTGGACAGAGTAGGTGTGGGTAAAATGATTCTGCTCTTAAGGGTGGCAGGCAGCAGTTGCATTGTGTCCTCTGCACCTGAGCCAGAACTTGTCCCAAGACTGTAACGTATATATGATCCCAGCCATGTTAACTCTGGGTGTTTTAGTGATTTTTTTTTTTTTTTCCCCCCTTGTAAAGTAATAATTTTGATTATAAGTTTATTTTTGTACATTGTGGTTAGCTCTGTGAAAACTCTTGAGAAGGTTAATTAAAATTACCAGTTTCATTTTAATCAGATTAAGCCACTTCTGTCAAGAATAATCCAGGATTTTGTATAATGTGGGTTTTTTTCATCTACTACAAAATTTAAAAAGCATTAGTCTTTTTTTTTTTTTTTTTTTTTTTTTTTTTTTTTTGAATGAAGATAAAGTCTGTTAAAAGGCACTTTTTTACAATACAGACTTGACTTGTAGTGTTTTAATTAGAATACTCTAAATTTTAAAAGTTTTTTTTCCATGGAATTAACTTTGACTAGTTATCGAAGTTTTGGCAGTAGATAAAAGGCAAGGAATTTTTTTTTTTTTTTTATGACTTCTAAACTAGTTCTCTAATATTCTAGTATCAATGACAAAAGTTTAAATTTTCTTTGTTGTTAATTCATTTTTTTGGAATCCTGATGTTCAGAAGAGACTGGCAGATTTAAAAAGTGGCATATGACAGGAGTCTTTAGTAGCTGCTGATTGTGGGGAGAATAAAGAGGATAAAAAGCATAAAAGACAATCACTCTGTTGGAACGTGAACAGTTACTACAGGCAGACCTCAGAGGCTGTTGGAGGGGGAAGATTCACCCATGGAAGTACGAAAGGGCCACACTCTAGCCTGCCAAGTCATTCATTTAATCATCTTGTCAAACCAGACATGTAAGCTGAGGGCTTTGTTCATTAGTAATGTGAAAGAGTGAGCTGGTAAATTGAAACTAAAATTAATTTGTAGTCCTGAGGTCATTATCCCAAGTATGAATAAATTGGTGGCATAGGTGGAAAATGTGGGCCATCTGCATCTCTGTCATCACTCCACAACACAGCATAACAGTGTTTTGTTGCCGTGGAGGCTGAGTTACAGAGAATTCTAGCTACTCAGCAGAGGATGTGAATGTACTCTGACACTTCATGGTCAGAGATAATAGTCTCTAAAAACCCCAACCCCTGAAGAAAAGGAAGTTCATGTGAGCATCTGCTTTGGTGTACCACTAGTTGGGCATTCTTTCTCTGTACACATTTGAGGAGTTCTTCAGCTGGGCTCTCTAAAGTCCAGGAGACACAACTGTTTTCTGTTAAACTTCTTACTGCTTGAATTAGTCTCAGTCTATCAGTGAAGCAAAAAAGATGCCTTGTGATTAAAATGAGCAAGGCAGCTTCAGTTTAAGTTTCTAAATTCGATGCAGACAATGAAATGAAAATTGGTTTTCTGTTGGGAAGACTGACTGTTGCTGGAAAGTATTTAAGTTTTTATTAGCAATAGTAGCTTTAGAATGCAGCTAGTTGGCATGTGCTGGAATGTTCTTAAACTCCACATTTAAAAGCTAACAAACACCGATAAAAGAAATGTAAGTAAAAAAATTGTAGTGGATAGAAATAAATCCTTTTACAGTTTGAACTACTGTAAATGATCAGAGCTCTAATACAAGAAAGATGTATTCAGGTATATTATTGTTCACTGAAATTCCTGTCTATACATATATTCTTTTGTGCGTCTGTTAAACATGATCTTAACATGAAGCCCTTTTTCTCCTAATTCAAAAGCTTTCTCGAAGTTGATGAATACCATACATAATGGTAAGTTTTATTAGAATCTTTTTCAGAGGTTCATTTATCACAAAGGGTAGCCTTTTGTGGAAAAGCCTGATTGAAGGTCTGCATATTCTATGGATTGGGTGAAATACAGGTCTGCAGTGAGTCAATTGTTCAGTACTTGAGTGAAAACTTTGTAGATTGTCTGCAGGAGCCTGATAGGTCAATAGTTCCTCAGTTCTCTTTTTATGATCTTTTTTTATGTGTGCAGTAAAATGATAACAGTTTTATCCAGTTCTGAGATTCTTTTCTTTAATTTTGTGAATAGTGTTTCTAGTTGTTCTTCTGTGCTCCATTCATAGGTGTGTCATAGTGGTGTCTTCCTCAGGCATTCTCCCACTTGCCTTCCTGACTACTTAAATTACTACAAGTAATGCATGTGAAGGTAGCCTTGTTTTGTCTATTCTTTGTTCTGGCAGCCCGATGCTGCCCATTTGTGTCGCTGGTAACAGTGCTATCAATTTTAGAGGGAGCAATATTGAATCTTTAATGTATCTAATTGCCCTTTCCCTTTCGTATTCAGTATTGGCTTTGTACCCCTAGTTCTGTATTCACTCATAGCCCGTGGAAATGAAATATGTCTTACTAAATTAGAACTTGGTTTACTTTTTCAAGGCTTTTGTTCACTTGTAGGAAATATCCATAGCTATACTCACAGGTTACTGAAAGATTTAGGAAGGAATGTTTACAGATAAAACCCTCTCATGAGGCTAGTTTTGGAGATGCTCAAGTTTATTTCTCAATGTGATATTTAATTGGTGCCAGGTGATTTGTTAATAAAAATTGGAGTTTATTATTCATTGGTGTCTGCCAAATAGAGTTATTTTCTTATTGCTGTACATGTATGTTGGAAGAGCAGTATTGTATGCATTGCAAATTGTATTGACTTGGCATTCAGCATATGCAAAAGCATTCAAATGTTCAAACTTTTCATGGTGAAGTTCTTTACATTTTAAGCTAGCAAACATTAAGGTGTTATAGGACTCCTGCTTTTCACGCTGTTGGAGCCATGAATTACATGTTAGGCAGATGTCTGTAGTCGTGGATTTTTAAAATAATATTTCATTGTATTTTGTAGTCTACGTGTGGTGAGAAGTACTGAAATTTCTCCATCTTTCCTTTGCTTTAGTAAAAGAGGTTTAGCATTTTTCCTTTTGATATAGGGTTTCCCTCTCACTCTCTCAGGTATACAGTGCTCTGAACCAGCTTTGAGATGAAGGAAAGCAAGCTCACCATTTTTCTGAACAAAAATAAAACGTCTGACACAAAGTGTGCTGAATTTGGACTTGGTGAGTTTCTGCTGTTTTATAAGCAGAGCCTTTTTGCTGTTTGATGTTAAAGAAGTGTAGACTCAAAACAGAGTGCAGAATAGAAATTGATGGAACACCATTTGTGATGTCTTCTTTCCACATTACACTTAAAAAACGCAAAAAAAGCTGATTCTGTACTCCTAACTCCAGTGTAGAAGTTGGAAGGGCATACAGGGAAGTGGTTGCTTAATGTTGTATGCTTTCTTGTCAAGCAGTAATAATGCTTTGTATGACTCATTATTGTGGGGCAGCATAATGTTTCCTACGAGTTTGTTTCAATACAGTGTTTGGACAGGATTCATCATCTAATCTACCTCTTTTGTTAGGTTGGCTGGTTTTTTTTGGGATTGTGTTCTAACTTCCTTCCCATGTTTCTCAGAGGAAGATTTTAAAGTTGGTTACTCTTCCCCTCCCCCCCATGCCCCAAGGTTGCAGTGTTTTTGTGTATTCTTGTTCTGGCAGTATATGTGGGTGAAATCAGTGGGGTTGGGTAGACGTGTTGATAAATAGTGGCAGCAAGGACAGATCTTGCCATGTGTGTATAGGATGAAAATAAAGTATTAAAACTTGAGATAAATATTTAAATATAGGAAGATGGTTTTCTCCAACAGCATACCCAGATTATCAGTCAGATTATGTTAACCGTAGAATCATTGTCTGTGGGAATTTTGATGGAGACAGTGTACCAGGGGCTTGGTTTTTCTTTTCACTGAGTTAGCTGCACATCAACTAGGAAGTACCAAAAAGATTCAAGTTTCACGTTGAGTGGAGACAAATACAAGTTTGGGAGCGGAAAGGATTATTTGGTAGTTATGCTGTTATATACAGGCAATGGTCAAAACCTGTCAGCTGAATTTCATGCTGACAGGTTGTAAAGGAGGAAAGAAAATAGTTAAAAGTCTTAAGCACAGTTGAAAGAATCAGTTAAAAAGAGGACTAGAAAATGGAGTAATGGAAGCTGTATCTTTCCATAGAGGTACCTGTCTTACTAGAAAGGAGTCAAGATACTTCAGGGAAGAAGTAACAGATTGTACTTGTGCCACTAAGAGTCTTAGTGCTCAGTTCTCTGTTTCTCAAATTTGTGGTCAACTTGTATTTTTTGTGCTTTAAAAAGCCCCTTAGTTATTTAAAAAAAAAAAAAAAAAATAAATTAATTGCAGTTGAGAGATGTAAAGTTTTGACTGCTGTTCACTGTGTGATAACTTTATGCCTTGTCCTCCTCAGTCTTACTCTGGACCATACAGTCAAGCATTTTTGACTTGACCTTGAGGTCTCATCTCTTCTGCGTAATTTTTATGGGCCCACCATGGGAAAGTGGACGGAGGGGGTACACACATACATATCTGTTGAGGATTTTAGTGCATACTTAAAAAAGACTGTGGGGAGTGATGACCTGAATGTTGTGAGTTTGTTAGAGCTAGCTGTTAACTGTGAGGGTTGGTTGTAGCCTTTCTGTGGCTTCTGTTCTTGCTTGTCTTCTGTTTATTTCTTACTCCTGTTCTTGTGTCCAGGTCTCTGATTTTGCTTCTTCTGTCCTACTCTGATATGTGAGTTGCAGTGAGGAGAGCTGTAGCGCAGAACAGACATCCATCCTGCCAGTCCTGGCACTGTGGTCAGCTTTAGAAGACACCACATTTCCAAAGAAACTTTTTTCAGTTCTGTAGCCTTGGCCTCTGCATCAATGCAGGCAAAACTTAGTGTGTTTATGATTGATTTTTTTTTTTTTAACAAGATAAATAAACTAGACAGAATCTGTAATGAACATGAATAAGTTAAAATTTTTGATTTTATCCAAACTTGGGCAGACTTTTAGAGTGTTGATAAAAAGACATTGCCTATATTGAAGCATAGGGAGAGTAGCACTTGGCTAAACCATGTGCATTTAAATAAAGGAAGAACAGAGAAGGGCAAATAATTTATTTTATGCACATTTTCTCCCAGCATTGACTAGTGGATTGTTATTGTTCAGTTGTCAGTTATTACAACTTTAACTACCTGTCTGTGAGTTTCTAGATGTTGTGGTTTAGGCCCAGCTGGCAACTGAGCACCATGCAGCCACTGGTGGGATGGGAAGGAGAATCAGGAGGAAAAGGCAAAATCCTGTGGGTTGAGATAAGGAGAGTTTAACAGAATAACAGAAAGAGAGAAGAAACACAGTAGTAATGACAATAATGCTAACAAAATTACATATAGTTTTGTGCATGTGTGTATATATGTATAAGCAAGTGACATAAAGTGCAGCACGCACTGACTGACTGCCTAGTCATAGCCACCACCACAAAAACTGTAACCAGCCCTCCCTTTATATGGTGGGCATGACCGTCCTCTGTACCCACCTTCCTGTGAAAATTAACCCTATCCTAGCCAAACCCATTTGACACTAGCACTCGAAAGCTTAATTGTTGCTAACAATAATTGTGTGTGATCATATATGACAGTAGTTATGTGTCAGCAACAGAATTGCTCATATTTTTTGCTAGCCTTCTCTAATGGTCCATTTTGAAAATTCTGGCTCAGTAAAACATCCTGCAGCATGCCTTCAAAGACACAAACTTCACATCACTGGAATTAAAAAAAAAAAAAAGAGAACTCTGGAAGTAGAAACTCCATTAAAAGATGATATTATGTTAACAATGAAGAGGAATCTAGTGTTTCCAGTGACACTGTTTCAGCACTGAGGTAAATTGCTGTCAGAATGGTTTGAAGCTATTGTAGGTTTTTGGAGATCTGAAGAAAACACATTAAGTTCTCCCTGGAAATCATTAAGAAATGCAGATCACAAGTGTTGAGCTCCTACTCAGGAATACTTGTTTAGTGAGCCTAAAACAGCTTTGTTTTTAGTGTGTTTAGTAGGTAACTTAGGTTTGTATGTCTTGGTTCACCATGACAAAAGTGAACAGCTAAACAAAAGTTAAGAACTTTATTTAATCAATTGTTCTTCCATATCTGTCTTTTTCTTCTTGCAAAGATCTTTCTGTGCTCTGATGCACTTGAACTACAGGTCTTTCCTGACTTGTGAGCATACGTGTCTCAGGTATGATCACAGAGCTCTTCATCTTATTGTTCCTAGTCTAGAAGAGTACTTCAAAACTTCTTGAGTCAGACTAGAATAAGCATGAAATTCTTAATGTGTCCCATTTCATAAAGCTGGATTAATTATGTGTCAGTCCTAAACAGACAGTTATAAATCATCTCAGAAATTTACTATGGGAACTCAGAATATCTGGAGGAAACAAATGAAATGCACTCTCCCAGCCCTCAAAGAAAAAAAAAAAAGACCCACAGTTTAAATGAGGTATTACTTTGCTGTGGGGAGTGGTATGAAAAGTTATAACTGTTAAAAAGGATTGGAAGAAATTCACTGGGGTAAAGTTTGAAGCAAATTTAAGGCTAATTATTACCAAGAATGTTCCTCAAGCTCAAAATGCATATGTTACAGATTTCTATAGGCTGTGAGAAAATTTGAAGACAGTATTACTTCAGGCTTTCCCTTCTTTTGTGCTTTTCCTTGTTCAGCTGCTCTTGATCACTGTTATAGATGGATGTTGTGGTCTAGAAAACCAATACAGTTCTCCCCGTGTTCTTAGTCTAGCATGTCATGCATATGTCTCCTCCTGTCATGTTCAAATCTCTCACCTCAGAAAGCAAATTCACCTTGGCTGGGCTATGAAAAATGTGTGTTTGAGCCCTTCTGCAGTGGAGGGCTGTAATGTAAGACCTGTAGCAGCTTGGATTAATTCAGATTAGGAGCAGGCACACTGCACCCGGAAGATAGAACCTTTCTGATTGGTTTTGGCAGTTTTGGAATCTTGTACTTAAAAGCCTACCTGTGCAAATAAAAGTCTAATTGAGGACTGTATACTGACTGAGCTAGGTTTAAGCAATTCATATATGTTGTTTCATATTAGTCAGCTGGTATATGTATTCCTCATTGTTACAGTTTATTGAAGAGGGAGTTCTTTGATAGTGCTAACATGTGTGGTCATCAATGAATATGGCATCAAGTATAAAACAATGCTCACTGTAGCAGACAAGACTAGTGGAACATAGGAGGCCGTTGTGGTACCTACATGGTTCAGTTGTGATCCTTCACCTCCCACCCGGTTATTAACTAGATTTCTGAATGACTGAAGATAGCTGTACCATCAGGATCATGAACATAGGAATGAGAGTAGACAGAAGAGATTGGCTAAACATCTTTTGCTAGCTGAGCTATCAAGGATTTGGAGTTATTTTAATACAGTTTAATCGCAGACTTAGGTCTGCATTTGAAGATATGACCTTGTTGTTAGGTCACTGATGCATGATCTATGTGACATTGCCATGCTGAACTGTGTTACTCCCATGTGTGAAGGCTCTTGTCAAGTATTTTGTTGTTTGACTATAAATCCAATTTATAGAGTATTTTCCAAGGGAATGATTATGACAGTCTGCCTTCTGTCAATAGCTGTGAAACTAGAATAGTTTTTCCATTTTGAAAAGGTGTACCTGTATTTTATGTCCTCCCTCCTCCCCTCCATGCCCGGAAAGGAGGGCAGAGACTGTTGTTCCGTGACAGAGGCTGCTGTGCCCCTGGACCCCCAGTTACTGAAAGAGAGGGACATACTGGCTTGTTTTTAGGCTGCAGATCAGTAGCTATCTTCCCTGCACTTCTAGAATGGTTACTTCAAGATCTTGTAGAAACCAATCTGAAAGTATTCTCTACCATTTTGCTCAGCAGCAGCAGGAAAACAGTATGAGTATTTTGTTTGTAGATTTTAGATTTCTTCAAAAAGGCAACTGGCTAGCCTTAGCATCCAACCTATACTTTCATTATCTCAGAGGAACTGAAATAAAATACTGTTGATAGGTCTGTGTTTCAAACACAACTTTCTTCTCTTTTTAGGTAACTATGTCACAACAACCTGTTTTTATTTGCTTGTGTTTAGCAATAGATTCACTTTATCTTATGTTCATATTATTAGGCTGTTTCATCCACTGTTAAACGTTCTACTGGAACAGAACATGTTCATGCTTATGTAACTAAACTTAATTTTTATACATATTTAATTACTAATTAATGGACTGCTTGATTCAAGTGCACTTTTTTAAAATTCTGCTTTATATAGAAAATTTTCATGCAGCACTGTTAAAAGCCAGAGTTTAACCTGTTCTGTTAATTCTTCTGCTCATGGAACTACTTATTTCTGAGATTTTGAATAAAATCACAAAAACTGTTGTGTGTGCCACTTGGTGTATGTTGCTGCATAGCTAGTTCTGACTTAAGGGTATTTTGTTTTTCACTATTCTTGACGTTCTTTTCTGCCTTCATTAACAATTTCTTCATTGATTGTCAGCAAAAATGATGCAGTTTTTTTCCAATCTGCATAACCCCATGTGTTCCCTCCTCTGTAGTACTACCCTTCTGTGCTAAGCAGGCAGTTATTTCTTGTCCCACGATGTTTGTGCTGTGTATTTTTCTGTTTTGTTTGGGTTTTTTTTGGCTCTTTTTTTAAGCCTTTCACTCTGGCAATACAAGTTTTACCTGCATTTTATCTGTCAGAACCTGAAACCATGTTCTGCAGCAGTGTTAAACACAGTCAGACTACCTGAACAGTGTTACACATCCATTCCCACCTGCAGTTGAAGAGCTGTGCTCTGTGTAAAATGCTGGATTGTATTTAACCGCCCTGTTTCTGCCTCTGACAAATTACACAATGCTATTCAACACAAGATATCACTGTTCAGCTTTTCAGTATTATAGGAAGGACTTGAAGGTGGTTTGTTTTAAACATTCATGTGGTTTGTAGTGATTTGTTCAGGCTTTTGTTATTATTCCTTCCTGTTCCAGAAGGTGATTTCTCTCCCAAAACCCCTAAAGGACAACTTGATATGTTTGAGACATTTAAAATGTGTACTTTCTTGGCTTTCTAGTATGATATGCACATAGTTTTTGTACTGGTATTTTTGAAATGGTGTGAAAAGCAAGGATTTATTTGTACGTTCAGCGTAAGTTCTTGTTCAAGTGCTTGCATGGAATGATCCCTCGGGTGCATGACTAGTTCCAGAAGGTGCATGTACTTAAACTATTAAAAGTAAAGTGTTGCTAAACAGAACTACTTAGCCCAGACACAGTGTGGAGATAAGTCATGTGTGTCCTGTATTTTGCAATAAGAACAAATCGTCGTTTTACTACTACTACTACAACTACTACTGCTAGCAACAAATAATAGTTTACCTCATTCCACTGGCATACTAGTTTACTGCTTGTCTTTCTTTTGAAATATTTTCATGCCCATGAGTTTATATCTGCTTGTATTTCAGAATTTTATTTTTAAGAGGAAGAATAAATCTTATAATTAAAATAGAAGCAGCAGAAGTTCTGCAGTTGTTAAAAATGTAAGAGTTTGAAAAATTAAGAAAATAAATCTATAGTAGTGTTCAAAAAAATTTTGGAGTTGTTTTACCCTTCTGGCAAAATAACTTTTTTCACTAGACTCTCACAAAAAAATTTTGTTTTCTCCACTCATTACCATAGACATTTTATGAAATTGCCAACATTTGTGGTGATGAGCTGTTATGATTTAATCATAAGTGTTATGATATTCCATTATTTTTACCCTTAAAATTCACAGTTCCTGGAGCCAGGTAATTGCATGAGAATCTCATCTTTTTTTTTTCAAGAATCTTTATATTTTTAATTGTTTCAATGCATTCAAAACATAAAGGGTCAAAAATCTAATCCTTTTCATTAATTTGGAATCTCTATTTGAAAGCAAATTAAAAAAAATAAAAAAAAAATCTGAGGACCTGGTTTTTTTGTGGTTGTCATTGATTCACATCTAAGTGTAGACACAATAGCAAGGCTGTTAATCATGTTCATTTTGGTGTTGTGTGAGGACAAATCTAGAGCAGGAACCATAGAATTTATTGTCTAGTTAGATGAGGAAGATACAGTTGAAGAAAGGTTATAACAAAGTCATCATTTGAAGGATCTTAACTCTTAGTAATGCCATAACTGTAGATTTTTTTGGATGATGACCAAAAAAGAGGGGAAAGATGACCTAGGAAGGTGTGCCAAATGGGAAAACACAGAAAGCTCAGTAGAACAGTGGAGCAGGTATGGAATTGTGCTATGATGAAGAGACTGGGGAGAAGATGGCAAGAAGTCACTAACCTTGTTTAGACAGGAAGAAAGTGTTGTTGGAATGTGTCTTCAGCTGTTTTCCAGATCTTCCTTCTCTTCTGGGTCTGGCTGGTTTTCTCTTCCATTTTTCTTGACAGTTAATAGAGTCAGGGAATTTAAGATGCATCAGTGTTTGCATATTATGTGTGGGTTTGGATGATGCTAGTCTCCCTTGGCTGACTGTGCTCAGAGGGATTGCTGGGTGGTGAGTGGTGTTTTAACATTGCGTATCTTCTTATTGCCACTGCCTTCTTCAGATCATTATTTGTATGAGTGACAAACTAGCTCCACCCTTTGCCTTCTAACTGGCATTTCAGTTCTGTTGCTTTTTTTGATCTAACCATGTTCATTCTACTTCTGTTTACTCCCTGTGGCACTCTTCCTCTAACTGCAGTTCAGTGCTACCATGCTTGATATTCCTTGGCCAGCTGACAGCTCACTTATCTAATGCACGTGGAGCCTAACAGTTTCATAGACAGGTACTACTTCTTGTCCTGGGCTTCTGGTCAGTAGGGTTTTTTTTCCCAACCTATATAATGAACTTTACCCTGCATGTAGACGAACAGAAGTAATGGCTTCACAGAGGGGTATGGACTCTTCCTGTTTAAATTGCTAACCTACAAGTCTGACTAATGTTAACATATTTAGTCGTTTACTTGTTGGATGTTCTAGCAGAAATGTTAGTCAAGCGTTCATAGATCGCAGATGGGCTTTTAGTTTGTGAATAAATGAAATACCACCAGTTCTACCAGCAAGTCTGAGAACTTTGTCCGCAGACTTGCTGTCACTATTTTTCTGAAAATAAGCAATCCTTAGTTGCCAAAATTACAGTTTTGGACCAATACATGTTGTTTAGAAACATTTTGCTTAAAGTTAAAAAGTACTTTTCCATTTCTATTTTGTATGCTCAGTTATATATACATGATACTTCATTCTTTATCTGCTTAATTTTTACAGTAATTCGTTGAAAGACCAAACTCTGATAGGTTCAGATGAAAGGCAGGCATTTTAGCCAAATATTCTGCTACTGTTAATATTTGAGCAGTTTGTAATGTGCACAAATATTTGATTTATCACACATGTTTTACAAAAACTTAGAACTGAATCAATCTGTGTTCCCTGAACAGTAGAATGTCAAATGATGAGAGCACTTCTGCCAATCACTTCTGCCAATGGTTAGAATTTCAACGCAGGAACTTTCTGCATTATGTATTAAGTGGTCTTGTTTGTCTTAATTTTCTACTGCATATTTACATGGCTACTAGAAAACAGAGGGAGGAGGGGAGAGAAAGATATGCATGTAATTGTTTTTGTAATTTTTTTCAGGTATTTTTAGCAGCAATGATGTAGCAGTATCATTTCCAAATGCAGTATCTGGCTCAGGATCTAGCACTCCCGTTTCCAGTTCTCATTTACCTCAGCAGGCTTCAGGCCACTTGCAGCAAGTGGGAGCTCTGTCACCTTCAACTGCGCCTTCTATAACTACTGTTGTTGCTGCAACTCAGGTAAACCATCACAAGAGTTTAAGATAGCAAAATGTGTTATTGACTTGCTTATTTGCAATGTTAAAAGAAACAATTTTTTTTTTTTTTTTAAAAAAAAGGTTAATAAAGTTTGTGCTTGTTGTGAAAACATTTTATTTGCAAGAAGTTCCTAATAATATGACATACTTGCAAATCTGTAGAGCACAGATTTTTATAAATGGTCTGTGGAAGTGTGTAGTATTAATGACTGTGTTGTTACTAGTAGCATAAGTGCTGTTTATAATTCATCAGTTCTCTAACCAATGTCTGTTATCAGAACCATGTTCTAAGAAAGGATTGGAAAGAGGAAAAAACCAAGGTTTTACATGTTTCATGCAAAAATGCTTGTATGGGTGAAAGAACAGAGAAGTTAATTTATCAGATCTCCCCAATAAACTACCGAGGCTAGCCCTGGCAAAGATATGGCCAAGGCTTGATGGCGTATATGCGAACCTTCATTTGCTATAGATTTGTATTTGAAAGGTTGTACAAGTGAAGATATGTAGTTTGATGTTGAAGAGATAAGGGAGGCACTGGGTGAGTGCAGAAAGGTGACATAATTAAAGTAGTGAACCAGAAGACATACTCTTTGTAGTACTTAATATATTAATTTAAGCTGGGCAAGGTTGCATTTATCAAAGCAAGAGAGTATGTCGTTATATTGGTAGACGGCCACCATAATCGGAGTATAAGTATGAAGGAAGACTGTATGGGCATGATACTTTTGTACTTTGTGCTTATTTTTTTCTCTGATGGGAATCTATTTTATAACTAATGTATCAAATATGTATTTTTGCATGCATATAAGCAATCAATTTTTAATTATACAGTTTGTAGTGATTTAATATAGTGGATATAAACCTGCAGAATTAACATCAAACTTAATACATACATACTTGTGTGTGTGTATGTGCACACCCATGTGTGTACAGCACCTGTATAGAAGAAATACTTACGTGCAGGCCAACACAGAATACATTCCAGTATAAAATAACACTTGGTTGTTATAGGTGGCAGTTCATATTTTTATGTAACTCTTCTGGACTAGTTTCCTAAAGAAATGAGGCTTCTGTTATGCCACTGTGTCTGTGTGGCTTGTTGTCCTGGTTCCGTGTAAAAAGGGGTTCAGGGCAGGACCCACACGGAACAGAACTGTGTACTCGCCTCTCCCCCACCCCCTCGAGAGAGAGAGAGAGAGACACTTTTAAAAAAAATGAAGTATATTGTTCAACAAGGAACAGAAAACGAAAAAGGGAGGTAAGGAAAATTATATATACAAAGATTAGGGGAATAATACAAAAGATAAAATATACAAAACCCTCAGAAATGGTTCCAGGGTCCCATGGAGTGAAAGGAGAACTTTCCTCTCCGAGCTCCAAGGCAGGAGTGAAATAAGAAACCACTCCCTGCCTCTTATCAGAGTGTGTGTGGGAAGGGGAGGGAATACAATGGTTTCACCCCCACCCGGGGTCCTCCCAGTTGCTGGAAGGTCACGACCCCATTCCAAGCCTCAAACCACAACACTTGTGTCTTACAACTTTGGAACCCTTAGCCAGTTTCACCCAAAACTGGGTGACATCCCTGTTGCACAAATTGATAGAAACTATTTTAAAAAAAACATAATTAAAAATATGATGCTTTGGTGAAGGGAAATCACAACCAATGTGAGTTAGTTCCCTTTTCTTGTTTTTTTTTTTTTTTTTTTTTTTTTAGTCCCAAAGCATATTATACACCGGAACTCACTGAAGACACTTAATTTGAACAGCCTGGAGATAAGGGTAGAAGTTGTGTCATAGTTTAGTAGTAGATGAAAAAATCTTTAAAAACCCAAACAGGTGGATGCTTGCTTTTCACAGTGGTGAGGTTTACCATCAGTCTTTGAAAGATGAGCCTTATGGCCTTTTGAACAACCCAATGTATTCATAAATGATCTAGGAAAAGAGGAGCCAAGTTTACTGACCATGCTAGGTTATGCAGTGAGCTATTATGAAGATCTGCTGTCACAAACTTCTGAAAGACCTCACCAGCCTGTGTTGACAAGGTGGTAAGAGGGCAAATGAAATTAAAGGGAAAAGGCAGTTTCTATCCAAAACAGATGTGGCAGATAGCAAGAGGGGTACAAGAAAGAGTCATGGTAGTGAACAATGGCAAGGAACGGCATCTTTATATGGATTGAGTAAGTAGTGTAGAACTCTTGGCATGAAAAAGAAACACAGGTTAGGTAAGACAAAGGTCTGTAAAATCAGAAATAGCAAGGAAAAGTTAAGTAAGCAAGAATTGTGCACTTATATATGTTAAACTCTGTCAGAAGATAAATAGATTCAAAAGCAATGGGACAGAGGCCATACTTGGCAGGCGGGAACAGAAATACCATGTTTGATTTTTTTGCCTTGTGTCACAAAACAGTGAATCCTACCCTAGGAGATGCACTTTCTCTTAAGAGTTTAGCTGAGCTGGAGAGCCCTCCATAGGTTGTGTTTAAAATCCCTGTGCTTCTTTGGCTCTGTTTTTTGGGAGATGTATTAGGGTTGGGGTTTTGTTGGCTTTTTCCCACCCCCCCCTTTTTTTCCCAGAGGAGTCGTATATCTTACCTCAGTACCTAACCTGTTTTCAAATGGTCATAGATTTACTTGACAGGATCTTACTCTCATATGTACTACTATTTAAAGTGTCTTTTGATTATGAAATATAAAGGGAGATTCAAATAGTGAGAAATTTTGGTTGACAGCCTTAAAAGGGAACTCCTGTGTTTGCAGAGAATTAACAAAGTCCTGTGCTGCTTCAGTGATTCTAGGACTATATCTTGCTAACTAGAATCTGCCAGGTGGAAATTGGTACAGGTCTGGTCATTTTATTTTCGTTTAAATTTTCATTTGTTTTTTATTTAAATTTATTTTTCATTTAAATTTTCATTTATTGATCATTTTTTCTTATATCAATGGTGTAAATACATAAGCTTGAACTTGGTCCTTCCATCATGTGAAACATTATACAGACATTGATATTTCAACCAAATATCATGCTTCAGATAATCTGTGTGGTATGATATGTCTCTAAGTTATGCTCTACAGTGAAGGCACCTAAATTTGTTCTCCCAGCCTTTTTTCCATTCTGTATTCCCTGTCTTCACCATTTGCAATTAGACTGGAAGTTTTCCTTTTTATCTGTCATCCAGTAACATCCAACAGGTAGGCAATGGAAATTTCCAGTTGAGGCTGAATTACTGTAACTGTCACCTTCCTAAGTTTTTTTACCCTGATGAGTTACGAGTTTTGAGAGAAACTTCCTACCAAGAAACTGTAGTGGCAACAGGTGAGCAGTCAGTTGCCTTTAAGGCCTGTGGACACAATTCTTCCTCACTCATGGAGCAAATGAGTTTACAGAGTACTTTCTAGCAGGAAGGAGAAAGGTGGGTGTCTGTTGTGAATTTTAAAATATTCAGCGCATTCATGTGCAGGTTGAGGTTTAGGATTGGTGCTACTTCTGTCACTCTACCAGGCAGATAAGAGGCTTTTTCTCAACTTTGAAGACTTGAAAATACCAAGCAGGTCTCCCAGCTGGAAGTGCCTGATTCATACAAAGTCATGACCTGTAAAGTATCTTTGTTTTTCCTGAAGTCTTGGAGCCTTTTTCAGTTTCAGTTCATGAGGTCTTTACTAGTGTTTGAACAGCCTCAATCAAGAGAGTGTGTTTTACCATGCAGTTCTTCTCCAGTTCAAGAGAACCATTTTTTAAAATGCGGTTATTATAGATGACTGATTATATTTCACAAGGGTTAGGGTTTACTTACTTAGATCTCCAAGAGTTCTGTGTCTGCTTACTGGGCCTTTGTGGTGTATTCTCAGTGTTTACCCACCTCTTGATCGTAAAAGTCTTCAAATAATGGTGTGCTAATACACTTTCTCTGTAGTGTTCTAATTAAATCAACCCAGTTCCTGGGTGTACATACAGTGTTTATAAGTAAAGGTAAGCTTGTGCTTCTATATCAGATAAAAAGTAATAGTTAGAAAAGTAGATTTTATTTAAACTATTAGTTAAGAGAGCAAGTATGACCCAACTTGGTTGTCAGTTATTTGATCAAATTGGCAGAAGTGCAATTGGAATAGTACTAAAAATTTGAATACCCTAAAAGACTTTGTGCTGTTAAGGTGCACTCCTCTAAGATTTCAGCTTTTAGGTTTTCTTAGATCTCTGTTGGACATCTGTAGTTACAATTTTGGGGACATAAATTTGTCAATTTCTGATGGATTTTTTGCATCCTTTTTAAAAGGAAGGTGGTAAAGACATTCTAAAGAGGTGGTCTTGAAAAATAATATATTTCAGTAGAATTAGTCTCAAAATTGGCTGAAGATTATGGTAGATATCTAATACAGAAATTTTTTTTCATAATAAGAAGAAAACTTGCAAGCAATTGAAAGCCGTTGTCCTAAAGTAAGAAAATCAGGTACTACTACTTGCCTTTTTTTTTTTTTAAATAACTGCTATGTCCATATAAAACTTCAGTGATTACAGCCCCCAAGTATTGCTTTTTCCTTCAATACCTAGACAGATTTATATCTTAAAACAAAACAAAAAAACATAACCAACCCCCCCCTCCAACCCAAACCCAAACATGAAAATCCTGAATTTTGATTCTTTCATTCTGTTGTCTAGTATGATAGCTCCCTTACTGTGGTGTGTGGTGTGTTTTTTTTGTTTGTTTTTTTTAAGACAAAAACACAGTATGTGCCTTGTTGCAATCACCTTTTCTTTTGTGTCTCATGCCACTCATAATTTTTATTCTAATCTAAAAGATTGAGAAGAGATTATTAGCTTGTGTTCTCTGCTATGCCATAACTGAATTTAAATGCTAGTCTTCCTCAGCAGGTGAGAATCACTGATCCAGTAAAAATACCACTTGCTGAAAATGCTGATTTTTTTTTTTTTCTTTTTCTTCCCCCTATCCTATTCCTACCCTTTTTTTTAATATGGCTTGGGCATAGCCTAATATAGGTCACACTTAATTCAGTGAGGCTTTATTAGCATAACAATGCAATTAACAGTTGTAAGACTGTAGGAAAAAGGGGACACAGGAGAGAAGGCACAGCCCACACAAATATTTGATCTTCATTTTTTGTGAATTGATCCTCTTGGTATGTTTGTGGGTACTGTTTTGCATGTAACACTAAATTACTATATCCCAAACTACTGTGTTTTCTCTCAGAAGCATGTCTTTAACTTTTGCATGAATATCATTTGCTCTGTTGTTGAGAAATATCACTTTCTTGCTTTTGAAATTTTAACGTTGTCTTATTTTTCCCCGATAAGCTAAATCACAAGTTGTGCCACTCTGAGATCCCATGCTGTTTTTTTATCTCAAAGATTTCCTTGCGTTTCATAATTATAGCAAAAATGTTTTTCAGTTTCCTGTTATGTTGCTCTGTAACAGTTTGCTATACTGCTCTTTCTGATAATTATTCTTAGTGATTAATATATGTTAATAAAAAAGTGGTCACACCTGAGTGCCTCAGTATCTTTTGGTGTGGTTCAGCAAGATTTGTTTTCTGTGTGTTAGGAAATTGTTTTTTGATTTTTTTTTTTTTTTTTACATTTTGGCTTTGTAACTTTAGTGTTTTATAATGAAATGTTTGCTGCTTTGTTTGAGATTGAAATTGGTTGTCTGTTCCTTTTTTTATGACTTAAAGGAGTGAAATTGCCTTTCTAGTTCTCTGTGGCCATTTGTTTCTGGGGTCTCTATATTGCGAATACAGGATCAGACTGCAGAAATGGAAGTAAAGGTTTTTGACTGGATTTTCTTCCAGTCATTAGTTATTAAAGCCATCACTCAGACTGTATTCCTTTTAAGAAAAAAACTTGTTAAAGTATCTTGTCATCTTATTTCAATAGTATATTTAGTGGGAGTGGAAATGGCATGTAGTGGTTTCTTTAACACATACAGCCTTTTATTTTAAACTCGTTGACTCCTTGGTGCTGGTATTGTATGATTCTGTAATGTATGAACTTTACAGTGTAGTAATCTCAGTTTATTCAGAAATTCTCATGATTTATTCTCATTCTGGAAGTCTGTTATGATCAAACTGCGACTTTATAGATGATTTTTTTTCTTCTCCTACGTGATGGTGTCTGTGCTCTTAGTGACTATAATAGGCACATCTGTGAGGCAATTTTCAAGCAATATTGTACATATTTGTCACTAACCTCTTTTACAGATACAGTCCAAAATTATTATTTTTCTCTTTTTTTAGGACAGAGGGGGAAAAAAAAGTGTTTTTTGCTAGTGGGTTCTTCTTTCTTTTTTAGGCTGTTTTTTTTTTCCTCTGTACCTTCTGTTCTATTTTCTTCCAAAGTTCCCACCTCCTACTTTTGCACTGTGATTCCTTTGCCACAGAAGCTGCTAATAAAGAGAAGGAAAAGGACAAGAAGTATTTCTAGTCCTTACAGCTTACACAGAGATAGGGAAGGTGAATACCTGCTGTTTGTTACTATTTTTAGTCCAGGATTTATTTGTGGTGGCATGATAGGTCCACTTCAACGAGCTCTAATGTATTACTGCCTCCATGGTGGCAATGTGATAATTGGGAAGGTAGGTGCTGCTACTCAATTGCAATTCTGAGTGAAATAAGTTTGCTTTAATCACTTCCATTATCCCTTCTGAGGTTCATTGGGCTTCACTTTCCTTGGGAGCAGTAGAAAACCAGCAGGGTTTTCTTTAGCATTCGTATAGTGGCGGTTATCCTCCCTTGTCTGATTCAGGTTTTAGGTGGAAATGAGGCTTTTTTTTTTTCCCAATAGATTTAGAGTTATTTGTTAACAATAGAGGAACACGAAAGCTAAGGAATCCCAAGATCTTTTCAGGTTCTGAATACAGGGCATCTGAAGTTTCAGATGCTGCCGTCGTATGGGTTTTATTTTCTCACCTTCTGAATTAGTCTAGTCCCTAATTTTGGATCTCTGTGTTCCCCTGTTCTTTCTCCACATCACTAGTTTACACTATTTTTTCAAATTTTTGGCTTCCTGTTTTAGTGTTGTGGGAGTGGTTTGTTGTTGTTGTTGTTTCCCCCCCCCTTTATTTTTTCATTCCTCCCTCCCCACCAGATAAAGTTGGCTCATCATTTTGCATGCTATTCAGGGAACTTTCTCCTCTTTTTTTCTTTTCCAAGCTGGCACTAATGGAAAAACAAGTGAAAGTATCTGAAAAAGGGACCCTATTCTTAGTTCTTGTCCCTGTTGGGATTAGTTAGGAGCAGTTTTGAGAGCAATCTTAGACCTTCCAAAACAGGTGGAATTATGAGGGGATTTAAGAGTATATCTTCAACAAATAGTCTTTGCTGAAAATGCAAGTTGAGAGGGTTTTTTGCGGATCTTCAGGAGGGGGATTTGTGCATTTTCATAGAACAGTAAAATGCACATGACTGACAGTGCAGCCACGTTTGTAGTTGTAGCTTCAAATTATGTTTGTCATATTCTCAAATTCAGTATGGCCAAGGAAGATACTCCTCTGCCCACTTTTGCTTCTCAGTCTTACTCAGAGAAACATCCCCTGCTTCTTTAAAAAAGAAAAAAAAAAATCAGCTGAATGTAAACATGAGGACTGGAGGAAAGTTTGAGGTTAAGTATCCAAGTGTGCTAGAGCTAGGCAAGTGAAAATGTAAGTCCCTTTAAGGGAAGTTTCTGGGCCATCCTCTCTGTGGGTACTCCAGAAAATGGCAGGTGTGTTGGCTGTCAGTGTTTGAACTTTTCTTTGTGGACTAGAATCACTACACAAAAAAGGACAAATTGCCCTCAGTTCTAGGACATTGGGATGTGACAATCTTGGATTTCAAGTAACCTGCACTAGATTGTTGGCTGCTTGAGTGAGCTTTCTGCTTTGCTTCCAAGGGTACATATCACAACCATATATAATGGCTGAAGTTAAGAATTCAATGTAATACTCCTTAAGACACCTTTGAATGAGAACATCCAAAGACTTAAAACTAGAAACTTTGCTTAAATAAGTTTATTGTGATAATTTCAATAATCCTTTCTTGCAGTGCAAAGGAAGTTTTCCTAGTTATGGGAAATCATATCAGACATGTAACAAGATGTGATTTCCATAGTTTAGGAAGACCCTTATGCTGGTTTTATGTTTTTCTCAGGCCACTTCCTGAAGTCTATTTCTTAATATAGAAATAATTGAGAGTTGAATACCAGAATAGCTCTTATGAAGTCCAGAGTGCAGATAGTATAGATTTCTGCTACTTATCTGCAAATGTAATGACTCGGTACCTTGTGGTGAAACCTCTCACACCTTAGTAATTAGTCATTTATGTAAAGAATAGACAATGCTTATGACAATACATTAATGGATTGGTAAATTTCTCCGAAATATGCTTCCTCTGGTGATTGTGACATCAGGTCATTAAAGTCTTTCCTTTCACTGATACTAATTAATTTGATGTAATCTAGAGTTAACTGATCTTTCCTGCAGGTTAACAGTATGTTTTGAAAGTTCTCTCAGTTCATTTTTTGAAGTTCATCTTATACGTTGCCATACAATGTGTGGTGTGGGTTTTGTTTGTTTTTAAGACCCAACGTAAAAGTAACAAGTTTTACAGATTTGTGGTCAGTTTGGTTTTATTTTTTAAATTTGTCTTTCTAAGGATGATTTGTATGACCTTTAATATAAGTGGTAATTAAAAAGATAATAATAAAATGGCATGATATGCCATTTTAAAATACCATAATAAAATACCATATGGCATGGTGTAAGCAGCACACTTCCAGAAAAAAAGAAATCATATCCTTACTGTGGTACTACTAGAATTCTGTAATGAATAGAAATGGTGGATACATGAAAACCGTTTGACATATTTTATGGGACTATCAAAACACCTCTTGATGATAGAACCTCTTAAAAGAGGTTCCTGCCCATTAGATCTAAGGTAAAATATTTATATGAGTCACACATTGTTTGGGTGCTGAAATTACTCTGTTCTCTTAATCTCATAATTTAAGAAAAAGAGATAAAAGGAAAAGCCAGCATACCCAGAACAAAAAGAAATAATTCTTGAATATGTTGCTTATCTTCAGGACTCATTGCCATAGGAAATTGCCAGCACTGGTAGATTTAGAAGCTGTGCTAAATGCATCCCTCAGTATGTTGCAGGCGGGGTGGGGTCTGGCATTGTGGTGTAAAATGGCAATGCAAAATAGTGACTTTCCTTCCAAAACCACTAAGCCGTAATTGTGCCACAGCCACTTAAATTTACAAGTCTTGCAAAATTAAAAATGTAGAACAATTCTAGTAAAGTTTTTTCCATTTAAATTTTCTTGTTTGTCACTTAAAAGCTGTTTTCATTTCTTTACTTCAGGGCAAAATGGGTAAAAACCTGATTTTCTTCTTATTCAATCTAACAGAGTATTTTTGGGGTGGGGGTGGAGGAGAGTAGCAAGGAGGAAGAATTTACAGCCAGAGGGAAAATTCCTTCTAACATGTGACTCAACTAGAAGAACAAAGGAATCATAGTTGCAAGTAATCTAGTATGTAGCCCAATTAAAATCTTTACTTTTTGTATTTCCCTGTTGCTTGAGTAAGATTGTCTTCGTGTAGACTTCTGCAGTGTATGAGTGGTCCACAAGGCAGCTGCGTGATGTTACACAGCGCTGGATGCTGAGGCAACTGCATCAGTGTTTCAGTCTAGCAATAAATGTTTTCTGCCTTCAAGCTGAAGCTTAGTTAGCTTGGCTTATCTGGTGCTGCTGTAGCAACCATCAGTCTCCAGGCAACTGAGGCACATTGACCTCTTCGTTGAACTGAGTGTAGCATTACTTCAATTTAGCTGCCCGAGACAATAGTAATGGTGTTGGATGTGAAAAATGTGAAATTTTCTAGTCTCTATGCAATGGAAAGAATAAATTAAAAAAATATTTAGAAGAAATGGAATGCTTAGGTTTCACTTGAAAAAGTTTCCAAATTTACGTGATGTGCGCTTTTTTACAAGCTGCAAAGTTTGTTGCTGAGGCAGTGTCCCTTATAGGCCTTGTATGAAATGTTGAGTCTTGCAAGCATTTATCCACAACAGTAATTCTGCTACTGTAGGTGTTCGTTCTGTCACTTAAATAGCAGAGACTATTGAGGTTTGTTTATCAGTGTTTGTGAGTAAATGGTTGATTCTTTACTATTATTATTTTTGAAAGTGTACATAGAGTAGATGGTCTTGAAAGTAGTTGCTTTTCTCACAGATGCATTATTTGTTATGAATGTCTGGCTTTCTTTGGAATACTCACACAGAAACAGTAGATTACTATATGGGTATACTGTGTTTGTTTCCTAATCAAGTAATTCTTTCTGCTGGCCAATATGAGAGGTAAATTGCTGCATCTGTTAACATTCTGAAGGAAAACACATTCTTCAGCAACATACTGCTTCCATTGTCTAGGTGGAGTACAAACAGGTTAAACGCTATGAATACAGAGGTAGATGGAAAGGATGGATGAACAAATTTGAGGTAAAAGGGATTTGTGTTGAAATGATAGCTCTGTGTTCAGTCAGGTTTGTGGGGGAGGTGGAGGAATCTCAGGGTCTTATCTCTGGAAATTCTCCTTTGGGGAAAAAATCACCCAAACACAACAAAAAACACCAACCAAAAAAAACCCAAACACCCCCACAACTAAAAAACCCCCACAACACAAAAAATCCAACCAAACAAAAAAGACCTCTTAATGAGGTAGAATTATAGTAAGTTTTTGTAGGAGTCTTATTTTTGTCTAGTGTTTTTTGAAAAAGATTTTAATTGGTTAAAATTTTATATAATATCCAGCTTAGTTAACATGGAAGATGAGTAAACTGGTGGTACAGCTGATGTTATAGATTTTCCACATTATTGGAAGATAGGCCTTCTACCCATGTGGTTTTTAATGACTTTATGTGCCCTTGTTGTACACTGGGCAGAGGTATAAATTAGTTTCCGTAGGTGTGCCATTAAATTTTCATTTTGCCTTTCAAATCCCACTGTTTCCCAGTTGCATTCATTCATACTGTTCTTGGAAGATATTTGAGTGCTGCTGTTTGAAGGTTAGATGATTTCATTTAACTGAAGGATTTATTTGTCCATTTAATCAAAACAATTGTTTCTCAAAGACAGTATTTGATTATTTGCTTGTTCTTAAGCAAGAATATTCATTACAGGTAGAGTTTCAAAGTCTTTATTTTTGCTAGTAACATTAAAAGTACTAATGACGTGAGTAATGTATCCATAGGATGATTTTACATACATAGTTTTCCTGATGGATTTTATTTATAATAATTTGTACGTTTGTAATGTTCTTTTTGACTGAAATGTTGCTTTTTTCCTCTGAGATATCACAAACTTTTTTTCTGATTTCATTTTAACTTTTCTAGCCTCCTAATTAAGCTTTTCAGTTAACTCTGAAATTATTTTTCAGAAGCTGGCTAACTGAAGTTGTTTCAGCCAGTTAACAAAAACATTTCTTGCAAAATTGCACCTTGATTATCTCTCTTAAAAAAAAAAAAAAAAAAAAAAAACCCAAAAAAAAAAAAAACAAAAAAAAACCAAAAAAAAAAACAAAAAACCCGAACTTCAAGAACTTCAAAGTGGTTGGACAGTAATGGTGGCAGTAAGGGATGGGTTATCTTTTCAATTCCAGTGTTGCTTTCACAGAACAAATGACTAAAAATTAACTGTTTGGAGTTGGTTTCCATTGATGATGATGTATGTATGACAGCAGGTAAGGGGAGGTTGGCTGCAGAAAGAAAACCTTCCACTTTCAGTCGCAAATACTGCTCTAGGCTGTTTATTCTGGAAGTCGATACAGTTTGCCTGAAAATTAGTTACATTCAACTTAAAACTATGAAAGCCAAAATATAAATGAAAAAAGTGTAAATGTAAGTATCAGTTTCTTTAAAATATATAGTGTTTATCATGCCACATTTTAATATTATTTTGTCTTGTGATAGTTGTTTCTCCTAAATGAATCACAGAATGTGGGGGGTTGGAAGGGACGTCTGGAGCTTGAGTCCAACCCCCCTGCCAGAGCAGGACCATCTACTCTAGGGCAGGTCACACAGGAACGCATCCAGATGGGTCTTGAAAGTCTCCAAGGAAGGAGACTCCACAACCTCCCTGGGGAGCCCGTTCCAGTCCTCCGAACCCCTGCCAGTAAAGAAGTTCTTCCTCATGTTGAGGTGGAACTTCCTGTGCTCCAGCTCGTGTCCATTGCCCCTCGTCCTATCACAGGGTACAAGTGAATACAGGTTTCTTGACACCCAGTCCTCATATATTTATATACATTAATTAGATCCCCCCTAAGTCTTCTCTTCTCCAGACTAAAAAGCCCCAGGTCTCTCAGCCTCTCCTCCTAAGGCAGGTGTTCCACTCCCCCAGTCATCCTCGTCGTCCCCCGCTGGCAGTAAATCTCTGTCCCTCTTGAAATGGGGAGCCCAGAACTGGACACAACACTCCAGGTGAGGCCTCACCAGGGCAGAATAGAGGGGGAGCAGGACCTCCCTTGTTCTGCTGGACACACTTTTATTCATGCACCCCAGGATACCATTGGCCCTCCTGGCCACAAGGGCACACTGCCATCCCATGGACAACTTGTCCACCAGGACTCCAAGGCCCAATCAGTCACCACATTGTAGAATGCTATGAGATTAGTCAAGCATGGTTTCCCCTTGGTAAATCCACGCTGACTAGTCCTGATAACATTCTTCTGTCCCATGTGCTTAGAGATGACCTCCAGAATGAGCCTCTCCATCATTTTTCCAGGGATGGAGGTGAGGCTGACTGGTCTGTAGTTTCCCAGATCTTCTTTCTTGCCCTGTTTGAGGACTGGAGTGACACTGGCTTTCCTCCAGTCCTCAGGCACCTCTCCCATTTGCCATGATCTAGCGAAAATGATGGAGAGTGGTAGAGTGACAACTTCAGCCAGTTCTCTTAGTATTCTTGGATGCATCTCATCAGAGCCCAGGGACCTATGTGTATTCTATTTCATTAACCGATCACTAACCCAGTCTCCATTGATGAGTATTTTTGTGTTTCGCATCACAGCATCATGTAGTGAGTAAGAGTTTAGTATGGTTGGTCAATGCTATGGCCCCAACCACATTAATCTGGTACTCGTACTTCAAGGGATATAGACAGTACAGGGGCAATGATGTGTTTTTATTTTAAAAAAGGAATAAAAATTACCTTTAAAATTGTTGTTGACAAATAGATATTGTCTGAAGTAGGTAATTAGGAGATTTGTCATTTGTAAAGCATCATCATAATATAACTCAAAGCTGCAATACAGCAATGACTATTTTTAAAGCAGAGTGGAAAAGGGATGTTGATTGGATATAAACTGATTAAGAAGCCATCTTGGAATTGGTTGTTCTGGCCGCCCTTGTTGTCCTATCATGAAAGGAGGAGAGTTCAGTAATGGTTTAACTACAATTAAATCCCTCCCCTTTCTTTATGGAAACTCAACTGTAGGCATTTCAGTATTAGCCTAAACAATGGTTTTGAATATGTTAAGCCCCTAACAATTAGGGAGCAGTTTGGAGCATTGAATAATGTGGAATGATGCAATTGAACTTGACAGCTTCAACAGTCAGCCTACTCATGGGACCCGAAAGTTGTTCACACTTGGTTTCATCTCTCATCACACGCCGAGTATTAAAACCTTACTGGTGTGGAGCTGAGACAGAAATTAGGCCTGTTATCAGAAAATTTTTCATAGCATAAAACTTGAGGGGAACAGTGGAATAGGCATGCTCAAAGGCTCTCAAATTTTTGAGACCTAATCTAATGGTATACAGCTAAGTATTGTCTCATTTTTCTCCCCTTATGTTTGGATTTTTTTCTTTTTTCTTTTTTTTTTCCTTTTTTTTCCTTTTCTTTTTTTTTACTTTTCCTTAAAGAACATGTAACTTCTGAAATGAAGAAGCTGTTTTCCCTGGAAATTTCCGTAACTGTCTAGTTATGAATACAATCAGTTGTCAGCTTGGGAAACTTCATAGTCAAAGTGTTACAGTAAAATACCATTTTGGAGTGAGGCAAACAAATATAAAACAATGTTAAATATTTAAGAGGATATTTACATATATATGAGTTAAGTCTAGTTAACTTGCAAGTCGTGTTCTTTAATTAGAAGAATATACTTGTGCTTCCTTGCTGTAGAGGAAGTGTTTTTAAGCATCAGTCGAATATCAGTCATTTATTCTTATTGCACTCGGGCGTTCTGTGAATTACAGTGTGCTGTAATCCTTCTGTGCTGCTCTGCTGCTTATTGCTTTACTGATTTATCGAAGATGCCATAAATGAAAGCAGTGTATTATATACCTCTAAATGGGCTTAAATCCTTTTGCTAAAATCTTTTCAGGAAAATTTGCTGCCTTTTCAAAATAAATACTTAGCAGTCTCTTATTTTATTAGTTCATATGTTTTGATCGTGGATTGTGTTGACTGTTTAAATAGAATCAGTTGAAATAAAGAATACTACAGCTTTAAAAGTTCTGCATTTTAGAACATGTTTCAGTCCTGTGACCTTAATATGTATTGACAGGATGATTGCGCATTTTTAATAAATGCTTGCTACAGCTTGTTTTGACTGAGTGAAACATGAAGCTCCTATTTCACCTTTAAATAATGTAGCTCTCTCTCCTCCACCTCCTCTACTTTCCTGTCAGATTAAGTCATCACATACATAATAAAGCTTCACAACTCTTTATTCTTGTCATTTTACATTGCTGTTTTAAAAAAAGTATTTTAGAAGTTTTTTATTTACTTCTAGCTTACTTGAATAATTTTATTAATTTGATTTTTTCCCCTTCAGAGTTGCATAGGATATGTGATGGCACTAGAACTTTCATAGTTCCAACTTACTGTTGGACATCTCTAATATTATTTTAAACCAGGGTTAAGTTTAGAGTGAACCACCACTTGTGAAAAAAAAATCAAGTTCTTAGATAGTTTAAATCATGCTAAGTCTTTTGATCTGTTATATCAACCCACTTAGAAAACATTGTTTAATTCCTTTGAAGTCTTTTGTTTTGTGATGTGATGGTTACTCAATAGAGTTTAGCAACTCCTTTCAAGATACTTAGATACATTTAGAAAGTTCTTAAAGCTATTTGGGCACGTTTCAGTCAGATAAACATGTATTCTCCTTGCTGGTTATAGCTGCCCTGCTATCAAAAGTTAATATATAATATTACATAATATATATGATGTATTGCACAGTTTTAAGCATTAGCCTTACAGTGAATTATTCAAGGTATAGCAGCTTCTGTGTAAAATGTAAGCAATATGCTTACTAGAACTAAGAGAAGTCTTTATTAATATAAATATTCTAAAACTAAATAGAAATAAGACCGTGTGTTTATATTTTTTTAAAAAAGCACAAACATTTTTAGTATAATCCATAACGTTAACCAGCTCATTTAAACATTGTGTATATAGTTGTTTTATTCCCAGTCTCGTCTCAGATATGGAAGCAAATAATGGTTGCATCTTGTAATATTCCATTCTGTGAGGTTTCTTTCAGTGAAAGGATTTGCCAAAAAAATAACCTACAACATTTGTTTTTGAAGTTTGTTTTGTTTTTGAGAGGAAAAGAGCTGAAGGTTTCTAGTGAGTGACGGTAGTTGAGTTGGAATCACACTATGGGTGTTTGTTAAGGAAAATAGCAGGAACTGTGCAGTACTGCTGCTTTCATCAGCACATGTCACAGTACTACTAATAAATACTATATTTCTGTGAGATGTTATACCTGGGTGGTTGGAAGTGCCTGCATTATTTATTAATTCTAATAAAGACTTGCAATTTTTTAAGAAACAAACCAAACACTCAAAACCAAAACCCAGCCACATTTGAAGTGAAACTATGAAGAACTGTGAAACTATGAAACCTGTGGCTCTGTGTCTAGTGATCTTGCCACATACCTTTTAACAAGTGAAAAAAATTTGATCATTGTGAGTAATCACTTGAGGGTTTTTCTAACTTTGTGACAGTAGAGAAATGCAAGTATCAGGCACAATTTCTCACCGGTATATAGTAAATAAAGCATCATTGAAAACAGTTGTGAGAATTCATAAAAGTCCATTCATCAATTTTAATATGTTGGCTGAAAGCCAAAGCTTAATGGTAGTGTGTGATTCTTTCCAGAGACATAGTTTATACTCTAATATTTTGCTGTAATAACCAGTATGTTTCCCCCGTCTCTTGTGTGCAGTTAGACATGTCAAAATGTCCCACAAATTGTGTTCCTTACTGTTCACCTTTTTTAATTTTTAAAAAAAGTTTCCCTTGAAAGGTTTTTTACATTTTCTTAAAAGATTCATTTTAGAACTAGGGATCACAGTTTGTGTATTTGATTTTTTTTCTGACCTCCCCATATTGCAGTCTTTTCTTTGTTCTGAAATAATTTTTTTATTAGGTAGGGAAATGCCTTTTTAATAAGCAGTCATGCCTTTTTTTTTTTTTCCTTTGATTGCCTGTCTCTGCAATTCAGCATTTGACACAAATCTTTTCTTCGAAAGGGAAAAAGCATAAGCAGCCAAGGAAGAAGGTATTTTTATTGCATTGGATTATGCAAGATTTTGGCCAACCTCCTTAGCTTCATCTGTTTAAGGGTTCATTTTCGCTTGTTTGGCACCAGTCCCAGCAGAGACCTTCAGAATTGTGGTTAGCAACATGAATGAACACAAACTTTGGGAGCTCTTCAATAAGTAGAGCTGGCCAACTGCCAAAAATACAGTTCCTTATATGGGGTCAGGGCAAAGCTGTGATTCCGAGAGCCCCCTATTGTATAGAAAACATACTTGTAATAGCTGTTTGCGTTCTTTAAACTAAAAACAAAACAAAACAAAAAAACACCAGGCTTCCAAGCCTATGAAAATAGGAAGTAACAAAATAGTGTGCAGGTTTTACTAATGACAGAGTCAAGCAAAGGAAATATGGCTCTGTGTAGTTAAACTATAGAGCTGAAAGTTGAACCTTTTGACCTCCACAGCCGGCTTGTGATGTAAGGAACCCAAGCATTTGTGAGACATCTGTTGTCTACCTGCCCTTATTTTGTAAATGGTTTAATAAGATTAAATAATTAGTAGGATAACCACATGGTCACCATGCTACGAAGCCCTAGCATTGAGTGCATACTTCAGGATTGCGAGGAGGTCGAGGTGTGCCCATCCTGCTACAGCCTGGTTGTTTTAAAATGCAGTTTGGGTATTGTCAACATTTCCTACAGTAATCTTTGAATGAGAAGTCTTTCTGTATTAACAGATCTTGCCAACGACAAGTAAAGTACACTTTAAAGCCTGATATGTTTTCAAAGTACAGCCATTCTATTCCTGTACTCAAAAAGGGAAAATTTGATTTTTTTTTTCTTTTAAATACTTTTTTTTTAACAGAGCAACTTGAATAAAATTTGTAATTGTGCATTAGGAGGGCTTCCGTAAAATATATTTAGAACTTCTCCTTTTTTAAAAAAATGAAAGG
Source organism: Merops nubicus (assembly GCF_000691845.1). Taxonomy (NCBI): domain Eukaryota; kingdom Metazoa; phylum Chordata; class Aves; order Coraciiformes; family Meropidae; genus Merops; species Merops nubicus. Next base: position 36,947 of record NW_008610172.1, read on the forward strand.
ATTCATATTTTAATTGGTTTCTTGCAGGCAAGCACCCTACCTGGATCTTCTCTCAGTCTGCCTCCATCCCACATGTACGGCAATAGGCTGAATCCCAACTCAGCAATGGCAGCGCTCATGGCGCAGTCTGAGAACGGCCAAGCAGGTAAGCTGCCCGCTGCTGCTGCTGACACCGTGCAGCTTCACAGGCTCCTCAGAATTCCTGAAGTGGTGTTTAAAAGATCGTTACATTTTATTTTTGAACTCTGCTCAGCATTTAGTTATTAAATGTATAAAGTTGTTAGGTGTTGGAAGTAAATTCTCAGTTGTCCTGCAGAACAGCACGGGTTTTCTTCCTTTTTCTTTGTGTGTGTTGTCTGAAATGTAAATGTTTAAGCAGAGCCATAAGCAGGCAGGAATG
>NW_008610172.1:37377-56267 GCF_000691845.1 Merops nubicus
TGTGACTTCTGTGATTGATGTGTTCAGGTCGGAGCTCTTTGCAAAGAGAGTAACACAGCCCTGGGTTTTGCCGTGAATAGTTTAAGCCTTTATTTGCATAATTCGTGAAATTGCCTTACGTACAACTTCGTGTGAAAGAGATCCCGTTAGAGAACTTGTGCAGCATTTAATAATCTTGTGAATATTTACCGATTGGCAATTTGTACCGTTGGCTCTCCTCTACAGCTTTAATGAGCCGCTGGCTTGGCTTTGTTTCATTCCCACCCCCCCCTCCCCGCCCCGTAAGGATTTGTTGACATGTCGTAGTAGTCCTGCCTGTCTGGGGGAAGGGAATGAGTTTCGCAGTTTACCAAGAATGGATCAGTCATGTCTTTGCCCTCCAAGAGGTCGGAGGTCGCTTGACTCAGAATAGGGGGAGGGCAACCTTGAAGGGGGCAGATAGGGTTATTTTATTGAGAGGCCATAGGGAAAATAACCCTTTTGAGTCCTCCCAAGCAAAACGTTTTCGTATTTTTAATGAGGCTTTTTTTTGTTTGTTTTACTACCTTTTTAGCGAGGGACTTTGCTGTGCTGCTGCTTATAAATAGGAAATAGTGAATTATATGTTTTCGTAAAGGTTTCAGTAAATTTGCAGAATAACGTGTGCTTGTTAGAAGGCAGCGGTAAGTTTAAGATATTGTATGTTTTACGAGTTATTTTGGGATGCAAAGTGTTAAAAAAATACAGAGCATCGGGATTTGCTGTGATAAGCATACAGATTAGCTGTCTGCAGCTGTGATTCATTACTTTCACCGTACAAATTAAAAGTGGCTGAGGGGAGGGTACTGCAAATGCAAACCACGCTTCTTTGCTGTAAAACTGAAAGGAATGAAAGAAGTGAACATAATCCATGGCCTGGTACAGCCTCAGAAATGTGTAAGGACAACACCTTACATGCTACAGTTCAGCAATCTTAAACGAGTTACGTATTCACTCTTCAGCAGTAACTGCAGACAGAAGTTGAGTTTGAGATATTTTAAAAATATCTGCATCGGCTTTAAAACTCTTATCTAAGAAGAGTCGATTTATCAGCTGTTGAATATTTACACTGCAGATCAAGATCTCGGAGATAACAGCCGAAGCCTTGTTGGCAGAGGAGGTTCACCCAGAGGAAGTCTCTCACCACAGTAAGCATAATTTACATTGGAGAGTGCAGGCAGAGGAAATGTTTTAAGTTTTGGAAACTTCACTGTCTTTTTATTAGTCATACCTAAGTGTTTTAAAAGCGCATAAATATGTATGTCTACATACACATGTATACGTATGTTTATTTTTGTATAGGTCAGTCCATTTAAAATAAACGCATATATGTCCAGATAGCTAAAAATGTGCTGAAATTTACTTTTATGTGAATTGAAATTATGTTAACAAATGAAGGGCTTTACTTAAGAAATGGAGACTTGCTTTAGAGGGATTTATCATTTAATCCACATGTACTACTTATCTCCACAGAGTTGTTACCATAAAGATATTTTTAGTTGTATTTGCAAAAGTTGTATAAACCCTTGGACTTAAAGACTGCAACGATCACAGAAAAGTCTAAGAAGTTAAACATCAGTAAAAATTTGAAACAAATATTTTCTTCCCTTTTCCTCACCACTTCACAATAAAGGACAGTTTTCAGTGGGGGAGAAAGAAAGTACATTTTGTTGCAGTTCACCTCTACTGCAGAACTGTGAGACAGGAATTCTACTGTAACTGTATTGCATTATTTTGTTTTAAAATACTTGCTGTTAAAATTTCACTAATGTGTTTTAAATACTTCAGTAATATTTTCTGTGACTTTTTAGTCAGTCTTTGTTTTTAAAGGGATTTATTTTCTATACTAGATCCTATATTAATTTGATTTTATAGTGTTATTACTGTATTTTTTATTTAAAGGACTGAACGTCAAGATTTTATCTTGGAAAGGATTTTAGGTTAGCTGAAAAATAGTAGTTACACAGATACAGCATTGTAGCAATGAATTCAATTGTTATGACATGTTTATTACAGTAATTTATAGTAAATATCTCCAAATTAGATAATTTCATGTACATGCCTGGCATTGTTAATCTTGTATTATATTCCTTAATTAATTAGAAGACTTCCTGTCAAATGAGGTGAGAATATCCATTATAATACTTTGGTGTTATTACCTCATCCTGAACTGGCTTTTAAGCTTTCCAGTACGTGTTGCTTCTAAAACAATAAATTAACAAATTAGAGAAAAGCCTGAGAAACAAATCAGTTTTGACTGTGTTCTCAGTATAAAGACATATATTTACATTGATATGCAGGGATTTATATAAATAAGGTACATAACTGTGTATATATATATATATAGACAAGTAAGTTAAGAGGATTTTGCAAAGGGAAATGCCCAACAATTACGAAATTCCTGAACTTTTCATTATATATTAAGTATTCCTCTTATGCCTGCATGTTGTGGTAATTACAAGTTTTAACGCCTTGTTAGTTAATACTAAAGGGGCCTGGTCGTTGCAGCATTTGCACTAGGCCATAGTTGTGTTCAGGCTGTCTTACAGGTAGGGAGAGTATTTGGGATGCTAAACTCCTTAAATATGGTGCTTCTACAGAGCGTATGTTCAGGGTATATACAGTCCACTACTTACAAGATGGTCAGATTACAGCTGGTTTTGATGGGGATGGTGAAGGAGAACTGTATGATACAAAGGGCACCTGGGTCCACAGTTGCAGAGCTTCCTTTAGCACATGGAAGCTGTAGCACATACTTGGCAGTAGAGTTGTTCATGCTTGGCATGGAAAAAAATTGGAAAACTTACACATTCAATTAAGTTCAGTAGTCAGCAAATTTCACCCCTGGTTTGTACAATAAGATCACACATATGTTGACATTTCTAAAATGTGTAGGTAACCCCCAGCCTTCCCCAGTTAAGTAACTCTGAGTACTTAAAATACAGTTTATAGCAACTAAAAATCTAACTTCAAAAATCTGCTATCTGGAAACTTTGCAACTCTGAATGTTATTTGCCTTATCTATTAAAAGGATTTTTCTGCAAGTTTTGACTCTATTCCCTTTGAAGCTTATGAGATACATTAATAACAGACTTAGTCCAGAAGAACCATATAATTTTCAAGTAGTTGCTTAAAATAAAAAACACTTGCAGAAATAATTGTTTGCTGTTGATGATGCAGCTGATTGCAGCTCTGCAGAGAATATATATGTGATTCATGAGCTCTATGGTAATTTTCAAATTCAGACTGTCTTTGTACCCCTATGTAACCACAGTGTTTGATGTTTAAGTGGTCAAGTTTAAAATTTTAATATATATTAAAAAAAAAAAAAAATATATACAAACACCTGGTAATGGGAGCTGTTTCCGTTTCACAAAGAAATTGCTGCTTTTCCCAAGGTAGCACTTAAACCAATACCTGTATTTAAAACCTATACCCCATACTTAACCTTAGGCTTAAAAATGTGTTACATGGGACCTGAACTGAAATGTGTATACGCCTATATCTTACAATTAACACTGTAAGATTATGGATATCTGGACCCAAAAATTAACATTTTAAAAAAAAAAAAAAAAAAAAGGCAAAAAAACCCAAACCAAAACAAACCAACCAAAACAGTTGTGACAGTAAGCAAAGTATGAAACGTGAAACAAGGGATTCCTGTCTCAATGATGGCTTCAAACCTGCGCAGACAGCGTATTTATAACCCTGTTGGAAACTATGATCAGATACTATTTGGAACAAGGATTCAACCCTGATATGCAGGAACCATATCATGTCTTATGGCTGAGGTAGGGGTTAAGCTGGAAGCGGATGGACTTGTGGGGATGCACAGAAATTTAGATTTTTACTTCTTTTTACTCCTGTACAGGTTTTTAGTGAAGGATTACAGAAGCTACACGGTCATGTGTTTGCCTTGTTTCTACTTTTGTAAAATTGATAGGAAATGGGCTGAAATTCAAATGATGCAATCTGTTAGAGTGGCATTATACACCCTTCAAAAGCATGCATCCAAAGGAAGAGTTTGCTGGGGGAGTTGTGTGGTGGTTTTCTGTATTTGTCCTCTAGTTTTGGTTCTGTTTTGTGGTTTGGTGTGTGTTTATTTTTTTATTTTTTTTTTAAGTGCGTTGTTTGTGTGGAGTGCAGTACATCTGTTCAGAATATTTCCACATAAACCTTCCTTCATACCACTTCAGCACATCGTGTAAACAATGAGTTTTAAGGCTGTTTTTGCTATGTCTGTGCTGAACTGTTAAATGCTGTTGAGTTGTCAGCTCTTGTCAAAAGCCACTAGCTTGGTTGCCCATTCATCAGGGCTTTTTGTTTTAACAAGTGTTTTTCTTCTGTCATCTCGTATGCAAAAGAGGAATTATTTATAAATACACAGCTCTTAAGTCACCTACTTAAAACCTTTTCTCGTAAAAGTTGCTTTGCTCTGGTGCCTACAAAACGCTTGGCAGTCGTTAGGTAGCTAATGTGCTGTGACCATTGCATATTACGCTAATCATACTTAACACACCGATTTCCTGAGCATGCTGTCCTGTACAGGGACTGTGGTGGTCTTGTTGGAAGGTTTGCACCACACTTACAACTGTGTGGCTCTGGTCCTGTGATGGCACCAATAATATATAGGAACCTGAATCTGAGCTCACTGGATTTGATTTAAACAAAGAAACAAAAGCCCAGCCACCAGCTTTCAGTGGGCTTTGATCCTGTATGAGGAATGGGACCATGAGTACATGAGGCTAGGCTCCCAAGTCAAAAATACACTGAGGGGCATCAGGTTTTGCTCACAGGTTAAATTTTGTCCCATCCAGTGCAAAGGAAGCCTCCTCTTAAGACCTGAGGAGTGCTCATCTTTCTCAGTGACTGGGTGCTGAGTAATGTTCTCCTGAATGAGAAAAGACATGTGGCAAAGGGATTATTCTTTGACCTGTGTGTCATGGTGAGTAAAAAAGGAAGTATCTGAAGTGTGCACAGTACGGACAGAGAAGGTTGTTCATTGCATCCCTCGTGAAATAAGTATTTTCATGTAGTCTCTCAAAAATCTGCTTTTACATGATTATTTTTAGAACAAGTTGGGCGGTGCCATTATATATGGCCTTTCTTCGTGGAAGCACCATTACTGTGCTGATTTAAATAAATTATGTTTATTTTTCCTCAGCTTGGTCTTGGAAAGGTGTAAAGATTGTTTTATAAAATTTTTTTTTTAAAGACAGGTGCTCTATGTATCCAGTGCTTTGTGGCTGTAGAAGCATGTCTTGAGTAATTTAATGAAATGCTGTTTGGGTATTACGTTAGACTGTGTGCAAGAAGAGGTTATGTGCTTTCTCAGTATATAAATTCAAATGCTGTGAAATATTACATCTTTTATTAAAGCCTTAGCACTGAGAACCAGGAGTTCTTAGTGATTTTGGTGAATTAACTTAGTAAAGGTGCTGTTGAAATTTCTTACCTTGTATTAGCCCTTAGTACTTGTGTATCTTACATTTCCAAGACTAACACATTTCCCTCTGTGCTTTTCTTTAAACAATAAATTGCAATATTTTCAACAGATCCCCTGTAAGCAGCTTGCAGATTCGCTATGATCAATCAGGGAACAGTTGTGGGGAAAATTTGCCCCCAGTAGCAGCCAGCATAGAACAGCTTCTGGAGAGGCAATGGAGTGAAGGACAACAGTTCTTATTAGAGCAAGGCACCCCTAGTGACAGTAAGTACTCACATGCTGTTTATGACTGCTTTTGTTGACTCTGTTATTCCAAACTGCTATGCAGTGTTTATCCAAGAATTTAAAAAAAAAATAAAAATTTTCTGCTGTGAGTAGAAATATAACTGTAGTGTATTGTTGTAACATAGTTCTTAATGCAGTACATGGCTTCAGTAGATTACAGAAGAGTTCTGTATAATTATCTGTGTGGAGAAATGATATCCAGGAAGAGGAAATGACCTGCAGATCCAGCTGGTCATTTGCAGAGTTTGGAAATGAATTCTGGACTATTTGAACCATTACTATAAATAGTATAGCACAGTTCCCCAGTTTGCTTTGTATTGTGTGATATCAATTGGTCTAATAATTTTTTTTCATTGTATTTTTCATTTTTTTTAATTCTAAACTGCCTACTTCTGTTGCTGTTTTTTAAAAAAAACTATTTACAAACGTTAGGCAGGTATCCTACTGGGGCTTTGTGTCTTCACTATGTTCTGTGTTTCTCTAGAAATTCTCAAAGCAAGCAAATGGTTATTTTCTCAAGTTAGAGTGGAATAGTCCAAGAATGAATATATTGAAAGTGTGATAAGCAGATCACTTGGATCTCCATATTCAACAGTGAATTGCTATCAAAGGCAATGATCTAATACATTTTAATAAAAAAAAAATATTTTTAATACCAGGTTAGGGTTTCTATTATGCTTTATTGACCATACTATTCTTCTTGTTGGTAGTGTAAAGTGGTATCTAGTTGGTATTTTTATGAATGGTATCCTGACAAAAATGCTAATTGTGAGGAAATTCATGCAGGGATAATCCTTTAAACATGATAGCTGGAGGACAGGTTTAGCTAAGTCTTATTGCATCTCATTTGGGCTCACTGAGGGTTCCTTTGTATGTTCTTGAAGAGGAGGGATAAAAGCTAAATCCTTGGGAAATGACCAGATGTGCCTATACCAGTAGACTTATGTCTGTAGTAGGCCCAGAGGTCATGTTAAACAAATACAATTTAGAATTTAAAAAAAAAAAATAATAAAAAAAAATGGCTATCCCTGTGGCTTTACAGTCACACTCTAGTACTAGTAGGGAAGTCCAGGTTCTAAAATCAAATCGGAATTTGAGAAAAGAAAGCTTGGTAAAAATCAGGTTGGTACAGAAGTTGATGCCCTTTTTCTTAAAAAAAAACCAAACAAACAAAAAAACAAAACAAAACAACAACAACAAAAAACAACAACAACAACAAAACAAACAAACAAACAAACAAAAAACAAACAAACAAACAAAAAAAACCCACAAACAAACCCGGGGGTGGGGGGTGGGATGGGGTGGTAACTGCGGTGCTCACACAGTGCTCCCTGCTGGGTGATTTGTAGATCGCTGCTGAAAGCAAATGAGAGCCCCTGCCCCCAGCAAGGCGTGTCGTGATCGCGTCACGTTGGATGGCTTCTTTTTTTCATTGCTGCTCTAGGTTTATGATTCACTGCACAAGGCATTAAAGCAGAAAAACTTACTTTTCACAAACTCGCTTGTTTTTACGTAAATGTTGTTTTTTGGCTGTACTGGTTGTTGAATTTCTGTCAAATTTTTCTGGTTTTGATAATGTTTAAAATTTCTAATATTGCAGCTGAAATAGATTTTTCCCAACTCTGCAATTAACCTATGCTACTAAAATAATACTATTTTTATATTCTGGTATGAAGATAATTTTGCTTAAAATGAATGTCATCTCTCATGATGTGACTTTATCTGTATTTAAGCCAGGGTGTAGATATATTGCAGAATTACTGTCACATGCTACATACTGTTCTCTGCTCTTCAAATTACACAAAATTGATTCTAAACCTTTCCACTTAAAGTCAAATTTCTGTCATGTACCTCCCAGTAATAATTTTATTTCTATTTTCACATGTAACTAAATGCTAGTCTTCAATTGTAATACAGAAACCAAAAAACCCTGAAGATGAATGTGGCTGTGAAAGGTAACGTGTGGCTTTTTACCTTAGTTTTAGGAATGCTTAAGTCATTACACCAACTTCAGGTTGAAAACAGGCGCTTGGAAGAACAGATAAAGAACCTGACGGCGAAGAAGGAGCGGCTGCAGCTGCTCAACGCGCAGCTCTCCGTGCCCTTCCCAACCATCGCCTCCAACCCCAGCCCTTCCCACCAGGCACACACCTTCCCGGGACAGGCAGGTGAGCAGGGAGGGGCAGTGCCAGCGTGGTTCAGGCATCCACTTGCAAGAAATGGGTGTTCCATCAGCGTCTGCTGCTGATGGGAGATGCACGTACGTGTAGGATGAATACAGATTGAGAACTTGTCGACGTTTTTAAAAGTCATTTGGAAGATTTATATGAACCGTTACCACTTGTTTCGGTGTAGCTCTGTTTGACTTGTCTGCAGCACATCTGTTTGACTATCGATTCACCAATTAAGTTAAAATTTTACTATTCAGCAATGATTTCAAGGTTGACTTTACATTTCGTATGTTTACCCCTAACTTTTTTTTTTAAATAATTATTCTGAATCTTTTTACATGTTACAGAAATTTAACCACTGGCCTTTTTTTTTTTTTTTTGAAATAATTATTTTAGCACCTAGCACTGATTCCTTGAACAGCAGTAAAAGCCCTCATCTGGGAAACAGTTTTTTACCGGACAATTCTCTTCCTGTATTAAATCAGGTAACTTTTATTTGTTTCTTCTAAACTTAAAATTGTTACAAGTTAACTCATTGTAGTCTGTGCATTGTGCCTTTTAGGTGAAATTTTATGGGGCTGAGGGGTTTTTGTTGTTTGTTTTTACACCAGGAGATAACCTCCAGCGGACAAAGCACCAGCAGTTCATCAGCTCTTTCCACTCCACCACCTGCTGGGCAGAGTCCAGCTCAGCAAGGCTCAGGAGTCACAGGAGTTCAACAGGTCAATGGTGTGACAGTGGGGGCACTAGCTAGTGGTATGCAGACTGTAACCTCCACCATTCCTGCAGTGCCTGGTGTGGGTGGAATAATTGGAGCGCTGCCAGCCAGCCAGCTGGCAATCAATGGAATTGTAGGGGCTTTAAATGGGGTAATTCAGACCCCAGCAACAATATCACAGAACCCTTCTCCTCTCACTCATGCAACCGTGCCACCCAATGCAACACATCCTCTGCCAACCACGTTGAACAACAGGTAAGAATTTGCTGATTTTACATTTTTCCTGATGGCAACTGCTGCTTTTCAGTTTGGCTGTATTTTTGTAACCATCTCATGCAAAAGGTTCCATTTCTTCCTTTGCCTATCATTGTCAACTAGGTTCTGCTTCTGATCTGTGAATGAAACCAAGAAGGCATTTAATGGAAGCACAGATAGTCAAGAAAATATGTTTTCTGTTTAGCTTTTGGGAGTCCTAGTGTCAGTTTATTCCTGTTTTTTAATCAAGTCAGACTCCCAAACAAATGTAATTATGTAAATGTGCTTCAGCTCTTTTTTTTTAGTTCAGGAAACGATAATTCTTTGTCCTGCTGCTTGTCCTTCAGGATTAAAGGAGCACTGGAGAAGCTGCCATTTGTTGCAGTGAGGAGGGGGGAGGAGGAGAACGAGAACAGGAACGGTCACGTAATTAAAGATGTAATGGCATAACCAACCATAGCAATAGAGTTCTGTGGTGTTTTCAGTTCTCCACATATGACTCCAAAGACAACAAAATTAGGGTTTCAAAGATTTTTTTTCTTTTTTTAAAATTTTTAATACATAAAAAGATCCTTGCTTGACTATTTGTAACAGCCTTTCTGCAAAACAGGTATGCTCAGTAGCATAAACTGCTGCTGCTTGAGCTACAAGGCAAATGGGTAACAAAAGGAGACAGCTGCTTTCCAGGAAACAGAATGGACTTGCTTGGTCTGGAAGTATTTTGGGATAGAGCAGAGCCTGGGCTAACTCCTTCTCCCTGCTCCCCTTCCCCCATCCCTTTTATTGTCCTTCCCCTAGGAAGGAGAGCTACGGTTCTCTGTAGAAAGAAATGCCTGCAAATAAGGAGCGGATTACTTGTCTTTTGAGTAGAGTTTATTTTGGGAGATTACGGCAAATTACCCACCCAAAAAGGCCTATGTGATTGGTTTGATGCAAGGCTTCCATAGTTTTGTAGCTTCGTTTTCCAGTTTATCTCCTCACTGTTTGTTTGGCAGCGCCTAAATATTTGTATACCATATTATTGTGTGGTATTTCCTTCAACGGGCTCATAAACCCCGATGCTTTCAAGTGTATCCTGTTGTTTTGATATGCTGTATATTTTTACTGAGGTTATGTTTTTCATACCTTGTATCATATATGAGCATAACATTTCATAGGATAAACAAAAGACATTTTGTTAATGAAACCTTATCTTCTTTCTTGAGTATCAGAGCTCTGCTGAAAACACAAGAATTTTGTGTTGCTCCCTAGAAGTGTGAGGACTGAGAAATACTAGACAAAATCATTAATATAACCCAGTTAAATAATGCTTTCCACTTTCAGGTAATGCCAAAATATACCAGTCATGCTGCTGTTTTCTCATATGATTTTGTTAATATACAGATTATTTCTAACCTTATATTGAAGATATTTTTGTTTGGTTTTTTATTTATATATCCATTTCAAGTGCTCTAACTCTTCAGTGTGTTGGCTTAGTAGTAGTCCACTCCAGTTCACACTGAATACTGCAACTAGTGTACTTTCTGTAAGCTCTCACTCTGACTTTCAGCATTGTCTGCAATACTCCAGTGATTCACTGTTCTCTGCTACAACAGGTTTATGATGTACAAATCTGCCAGAATTGCAATTTCTCTGTTTCTGTTCTTGCATCATCTTTCTGCACTGCTCCCTTAATTATAACTAATTTAATATGAATGTTGATATTAAATCTAAAAATGCACTTTTCACACAATTCTCTACTTTATTGAGCTCATCCAGATAATGTACTGGGCTCCCTTCCTTTTGAGCGATTTCCAAATTGCCCCTATTTTCTGTGAGTTTTCTGTACTTCTGGTGGTATATTTAGAGGAAGAAAGTCCAGGCCAAGCAAGCGTTGATGCTAAATATGATTTTAGTAATGACATGTACATTCCTCATGCCTGTTTCTTCCATTACATACGATTCGGTGAAAAATATGCAAAAACCTTTTCTGTTATTGGTACTAAATTGTGAAGAAGGCTCTGGGATGACTTTGAATGAAGAGGGGAGAAGTAAGTATTTTCTAGTAGTTGAGATTGGTTCTGAAACTCTGTGGGGCAGCATTTGTTCCTACCACTCTTGAGTTCAACTAGTTGACTGTTTCTTTAGTGTTAAATTCCTCTAGGTATCCCTACTCTTTGAAAGGTGTAAGTGGCAAGGCTAAACGGTGGGAAGCACAGGCAGGCGTGTAGGGCTGCTACCATGCAATTGCAAGCTCCAAGCCTGGCTGGACTTCATGGTGATAATCAAGTTTGGAGGTGGTTTCAACCAGTATTTGCAAGGCGATGGGAGGCCATGTGAGCACTCAGCCCTACTGTCTAGCTTCTGCACATTGTTCTGTAATTAAAAGCCTTACCAGATGTTCCTGTAAGTCATTACTTAGAGTAAGTTCCCAAGCATCAGAATCTGTTTAGACAATTACATGTGAAAAATGGCTAGGTTATTGACCAATGTGTGATGACTTCTTCATGCATGTTGTCTTCGTGTGAGCTCTTCAGCTGTGGGACACAGGGAGGTGAGGGAACGCTGATCATCACACTGCCACTTGAGAGTGTCAGGTTCTAGGTAAAAGAGTCTACATTCGTTCTGTAGAGAAATGTACTTCATCCTTTTCTGGCAAACAGATGGCTCAATACAGATTGCTAGCAACTGGGATGTCAGGTGGTTTGAGGGAGAAGGTAGGATTGTTTCTTTACATTGTTGCAACCAGAGAAGACTTCAGGGTGGAGAGTTTCAGGCTGATCATATACCTTTGAATGAGAAGCTAGGAAGGATTAAATTTACATTCCAAGCTGATTTGCTTTACAGAAAGCTCTGTGGTGAAAACCAGTGAACTGCCTCTTCTGGAGCTGCAGCTCTCAGGAGCTGCAGCGTTTTGTCTTCTGCAGTTAGGTTTTATTTCCAGACACTTAGATCTTAGCTGCTGGCTGAGGATATTTTCTTTCAAGTGCCAGTACAGAGCAAGTGAGGAAGACAGAGTGTATAAAGAGAAGGGAGAACAGCAGCAGAAAAAAAGAATTGCAAAGGTAAAACATGATACAGAAAAAATGGAAGAATGTTATATATAAAAGGATGAAAAAACAGTGGAGAAGATTCATTCCAGTATAGAAGAATACAGAAAAAGTGAGATAAAAAGCAGAGGAGGAAGCAATGGTAATATTTTCAAACTGGAGGTACTTACTCTTTTGCAATTGCTGTGAATATTTTTGATACAGCTGCTTGAATTTAAAGAATTTGTTAAATTTAATTCAAAATTAATTTAAACAATTTTAATTGATGAGTGTCACTGTTTGAAAGTCAAACATGCACTGTTCTAGTTTATGTTAAGTCTGAATTTTGCCATTGTAGCTCAGGAGAAAAATCTAGGACTTTCCTTGGATAGGTGAAGTGTCTTCTCTGCCTTCATCAACAATCAAAGAAACGTTGCTAGCAGTTATTGGGGAATAAATAAATGGCAATATTCCTTTTGTGTTCTGTCGTGTTAAATCCTGGTGGGTGTGTACCTGGAATATTCTGTGCACTTCAGATTATGCAGTTTCAGAAAGTGATGTAATACAAGGGAAAAAAACAGTAGAGCAAGAGTCATCAGAGGCAAAGTGGCTCGCATATGACAAAACTGGTAGAATTGACTTCTTGACTAGGGGAAAAGACCAGTAGACAAGAGGTTCAAGAACCAGGACAGTGGTAGAAGTGATAGTAATAAATGTTATGAAGTAGATGGTAGGAAATCATAGAATCGTTTAGGTTGGAAAAGACCTTTAAGATCATTGCATCCAGCTGTAAACCCAGCACTGCCAAGTCCCGCTGAACTGTAAGTGCCGTATCTACACATCTTTTGAGTACCTCCAGGGATGGTGACTCCACCACTTCCCTGGGCAGCCTGTTCCACTGCTTAACAACCCTTTCTGTGAAGAAACTTTTCCTATTGTTCAACCTAAACCTCCCCCTGGCACAGCTTCACACTGTTTCCTTTTGTCCTATTGCTTGTTACTTGGGAGAACAGACCAACACCCACCTCGCTACAGCCTCCTTTCAGGTAGTTGTAGAGAGCAATAAGGTCTCCCCTCAGTCTCCTTTTCTCCAGGCTAAACAACCCTGTATCCCTCAGTCGCTCCTCAGAAGACTTGTGTGCTCTAGGCCCTTCACCAGCTTTGTTGCCCTTCTTTGGACACTCTCCAGCCCTTCAATGTCCTTCTTGGAGCAAGGGGCTCAAAACTGAACACCCAGTATTTGAGGTGAAGCCTCACCGTTGCTGAGTACAGGGGGGCAATCGCTTCCCTTTTCCTTGTGGGCCAGACTATTTCTAAAACAAGCCATGATGCTGCTGGCCCTCTTGGCCACTTGGGCACACTGCTGGCTCAGGTTCAGGTTGGTGTTGATCAACACCCCCAGGTCCTTTTCCACTGGGCACTTTCCAGACACTCCTCCCCAAGCCTGTCGCTTTGCAGTCCCTGCAGTGTTGGGGTTGTGACCCAAGTGCAGGACCCAGCACTCGGCCTTGGTGAACTGCGTAACATTGTCCTCGTCCCATTGATCCATCCTGTCCAGATCCCTCAGAGCCTTCCTGCCCAACTTGGTGTCACCTGCAAGCTTACTGAGGGTGCGCTCATCCAGATCACTGATAAAGGTATTAAGCTAACGGGGCCCAGTACTGAGCTCTGGGGAGCACCACTTGTGACCATCTGCCAATTGGATTTAACTCCATCCACCACAACTCTTCGGGCCCAGCCATCCAGACTGTTTTTGCCCAGCAAAGTGTATGCCCAACCAAGCCATAAGCAGCCAGTTTCTCCAGGAGAATGCTGTGGGAGACAGTGTCAATGGCTTCACTAAAGTCCAGGTAGACAACATCCACAGCCTTTCCCTCCTCCACTATGTGGGTTACCTTGTCACAGAAGGAGATCAGGTCGGTCGAGCAGGACCTGCCTTTCATAAACCCATGCTGACTAGGCCTGATCACCTGGTTGTCCTGTACATCTCGTGATGGCACTCAAGATGATCTGCTCCATCACTTTTCCTAGCACCGAGGTCAGACTGACAGGCCTGTAGTTCCCTGGATCCTCCTTCCAGCCGTTCTTGTAGATGAATGTCACATTTGCTAACCTGCAGTCAGCTGGGTCCTCCCTAGTTTGCCAGGACTGCTGATAAATGATGGAAAGTGGCTAGGTGAGCACTTCTGCCAGCTCCCTCAGTACCCATTCAGCTCCATAGACTTCCCATAGAGATTTGCCATTCCCAGTGCTAAGTGCAGCCCAGTACATCTTTCCTGTAGCACTGAGGACATCCAATGAGGTATAAACCAAACTTCGTGTTGCTTGCCCTGTCCCAGCAGTCAAGAATGGTGATGCTGTGGGTATTTCCAGACATAAATGTCGAAGTGATCACGGAGCCAACTGCTGCATGCTGGATAGTGTAGAAAGGCAAGATGATTGTGTCCTGAAGAGGTAAATGGCTGTAGCCTGACTGTGCAGATTTGTGGCTGATGTGAGTTCAGTTCCTGGCTACTAGTCACAACCAGCAATCCTGTTGTCCTGTCGGTCGTCCTGCGCCCACCTTCTTGCTGGCACTAGTGCTTGTGTTTTCATGTAACAACCTCATCTACATTTACAGTTGATCTTTCAGTGTGTCGTGTATAGACCTAGGTTGCAGCTCGGTTCCTACAATGCGCAGCTCACTGTGCAAGGCCAGGTGCAAGGGGAGGGGACAGAGGTCCAGCTGAAAGGGAAACACTTAACCTTACAATAGCAGGGTAAACCTATTGTAAAGCTACACCTTAATAATTCAGTGCGTGTTTTGAACTACATAAGCTAATAGTGGTACCAAAAGGGTAAACGCAGCTGTCTTCCTGGTCTTGTGTTCCAAACCCACACTGGTCCGTGCTGTTGGTGTTGTAGTGAGCTGCCAGAGCTCAAGAAACCCGTTATTTCCAGGGCAGCTGTCAGCTGGATCAGTTCCCTTCCCAATTTCCTACATAGAAAGTTGTAGGTAGGCAGGAAAAGAGTGAGTGGGAGCGAAGGCCGGAGGCAGCCCACTCTGCTCCTCGGCAGCCCCGGCCGGCCCTGCTCCGGGGCTGGATGCTCCTGCCGCGCAGACCAGGGACAGGCCACGTTGGCACCTTGGCACGTAGCAAAGGATGAGAGCTGGGAGCCCAGGGTAAAGTAAGCACCGGTTATTTAAGTACTGAAGGTTGGCAAGAGCTGTCTTGCAATGTAACGTCTGCCCTTTCCGTGTGAGTATCGGGACAAACGCAGCAGTGGCGATGACCGTGGAGTTTCAGCCGGCGTGGGCGTGTGCCGCAGCGGGCGCCATGTTGCTGCTGCTCAGCGTGGGCAAGGCGGGGGTGGGAACGCCTTGGCGCGTGAGGGGGTGCGGCTGGACACACCATTTCATATTTGACAGTGTGCAGCCTAAATGCTAAACAGGAGCTGTCTTTTCATATACATCTTTTCTTTGTTTCAACGGAAAGCTGAAGTAAAAATTTCCCATACTTCCATATAAACTACCTTATTACCCTGTCACACCCCACAGTGCCTCGGGACTAGGATTACTTCCTGACCAACAGAGACAGCTTCTACTCCATCAACAGCACCAGCAATTTCAGCAATTACTAAGTACCCAGCAACTCACATCAGTAAGTTTTCCAGTTAGTTGTGATTTATTCCTCTATTGTAGTCTAAGGCATGCATAAACTAATGTAAAGCCTAGAAATGTGTTTAACTTGATATTACAGGTTTTGATAATCTTTTAGCTTTTCAGTTGCTTCAACCTTTTTGAATGATAGTCATACTAAATTACAGGGCTGTATTACTAGAAGAACTGATCCCTAATGCCTTCAGTCCCATTTTGTCCCATGTGGACATGGTGGTTTGTCTCTCTCAGCATCAGCCGTGGGCAGCAGGGTTTGGGACCATGTGTGGATCCTAACAATATCCTGAGCTATTCTCTCTGATCCCACCAGGACTCTAGCAAAAGGGTTTTTGGTATCTCATGATCTGTCACTGCTCTGCCTGGCAGTATTCATACAGGCCATTAGATAACTGGCTTAACGGTTTGTTTTAATAGTGTAGTTTGACAAACAGGGTTTCATTTTCTTCTCAGGTATGTTTCTTCTGGTAGAGGCCTGATGAAGCTAGCAGGCTTAGCTGAGCTTCTGCTGAGTTACTCACTTCAGGAGATTTTATAGGCACTTTCTTCCCTTGTCCCACAGTCTCAAGGAACTTCATTAGGGTAACCAAAATTAGCTGGGATTAGGTTAAGGGTCTCACTGACTGAAGATATAGTTAAGCAAGAAGCCAGGGAAGACCTATTTTTCAGTAATGAATTCTTGATTTATTTTGAATTTTTCCTCCCTCTTTTCATATTACTCAAGGAACAACATCAGGCCCTTTTGTATCAATTAGTACAGCAACAACATCACCACCACCAACACCATCAGTCTGAAGTACAGCAATTGCAGATTACTGGAGGAGCACAGATACCCATGAACAACTTACTTTCAGGCACGCAGGCCTCGCCACTTAATGCAGCCACTACCAACCCATTCCTTACAATTCACGGAGACAACGCAGCTCAGAAGGTGACAGTAAGTATATTTCTCACCTCATTTTCAGTGTAGTATCTCCATGAGGTAACTAGAAGATAAGTAAACTATGCTCCTGTATTCACAACTAGAGGATGGTGGATTTTCTCGTTATTTTATTTTTCTTGAACCTTGGGCTGCACTTACTCAGCAACAGCAGGTGGGAAGAGTTTGGGGCTAGCTCCTGGTTCCTGCTCTGCTCTCCCCACCAAAGCCTCCAGCTGCTTTAGGGGCATGGTGGAGGAAGACTCGGGCAGCTGGGCTTTTGTCGTACTTCCCAAACATAAAGTGAGACACAAAACATACATGATGAATTTTCAGGATTTTCACGGAAGCAGCTCCCCTTTCCTTTCAGAAACAGGAGCACTTGCTTTGGCTGAGCTGTGCAGCCGGCGGCCGGCCCTGCCCGCCATGGTCTCTGCCATGCACGCTGGGGGGGCCCCTTCTTCCATTGCACCAGCCGCCCGAGCAGCAGCTCTCTTGCCACACGGGTCTGCTCAGTGCCTTGCCTTCGGTTAGAGCTGGTCACAATTTGTTCTAGTATGTTTAAAATTCATCTCCCCTTGTTTTCTAAACAAGTTTGAATGGAATGAGTAGTAGTTAGTGGTGAATGGAATTGAGGCCCTATATTTGGTTTGCATCAGAACATACTATTCTTTGTGTGACCCTATTTTCGGTTTTTTGAAATGGCTATTCAAAAATAGTCTGGGCAGCGTGACCGGGGAGCACTGGTCTATTTTACAAATATGCTGGTACAGTTTTAGTTTTTCTACCTAGAACAGTTAGCTGTAAACAATTCCAGGGAATGTCAACATCTTCCGCGTAAAACCCTTAGAAATAAATTTCTTTCAAAATTGCTTTCAGTTTTTTATAAAGGTTAGAACTGAGACAGATTGCACTGGGTCGTTGAACTATTTTAATACAAAAGGGGTTTCTAATAAATTCTGTTTGCCAACAGCTTGAATGTTTTGATCTCGTTTCCAGCTGGAACAGGTTTTCAAGCATTTCTGAATGCTCAGTGAATGAGTTTTTTCTCCTCGGTCCCATTCAGTACTTGGAGGAAATGTTTTTGTAGCAATTCAGGAAGGAAAGATGATCATGACAGTGGCCAAATGAAATTATATTTCTATTCTGATGGTGAAGTGTGGGTTTCAGCCCTCTCTCATGGGTAAAAGGTGGCAGAGGTCACTAGATACTTACTTGTCTTGACCATCGTGCAGTTCTAAGGAGAGACCAACAGCCAGGAGCAGCAAGTCTTGTTGGAATGAAAGTAGAAGCGAAATTGGTGTTTTCTAATGCTGGTTGTGATAACCTTAGCTTGACTTGCTTCAGTGTGGGACTATTAATTATTCTTTCAACTCTTTATTCTACAATACATGATTATTCTTTAATAAAGCAAAATTTACTGCTTAGGTAGCTCTAGTAAATGCACCTCATCTCCTTTGTCATTTGTATGAACTTAATTTTACTTAACTCTGTATTTTATCATCTGATTTTTAGAAGTATTTTCTCTTACACAGAGGCTCAATGATAAAACTGGACCAGTTGCGTCAGAGAAGAGTTGACATTTGAATGGTACTTGAGCACTGCATGTCCTGTTACAGCACTTCATCTGGCTGCAAACTGCAGTTTCCTCTCTGCCGGCTGAAGAAATGCAACAAGGAACCCTTACTGCACGGCAAAAGGCTCATCATTTTTGTAAGAGTATTTTTGGTAGGCTTTTGTTTGCTTTCTTGTTGCACTAAAATGGATGTACTTTTAAATAGTTCAGACTGTGAAGTAGATAAAACTCTGCAAACCATAATTATTTTGTCAATATGATGGTACTAAGTACAAATTCAGCCACAGAAAAACATATACTTGACTGTTCAGTCCGAATCTTCTCAATTTAAAGGCTATTAAAGTGTCTGCAGTCACGCATTACTTTGGTTTCAGAGCAATAGTTCCAAAAAATAAGCTGAGCCCAAGCCCAGCCAGTCTGATCTTCTGCTGCAGTTGCAATGTATCCTTATAGACCAAGCTTGTAATGGCAGCTGGGACTTGCTGTTTGTCATTTCTCTTTTACACACCTATTTTGAAGCCTGATTTATAAGGGAATCCACTTCTGAACTTCTTATTCCTTTAAAGTCCTGTTGTTATATAGTGGGAGTTTTTCCTGAGTAAGAATTACAGTATGGAATCCAAGGTTTATTAATTTTGGTGTAGGTTTTAGAGTTCTGAGGTTTTTAAAGGAACCAGTTTGGTTCCAGTGACAAAGTTTTCTTACCAGATGAGAAGGCCACACTGGAAGAAGTAGGTGTAATGTCGGCCTCAGCCAAGTGCCTGTTGCTACCTCCACTTTGTTGAAATGGCTGCAAACAGCTGATCATGCACTAGACGTATCCTTCTTAGCAGCAGGAG
>NW_008610172.1:56298-66314 GCF_000691845.1 Merops nubicus
CACCAGCAGCCTTGTTGTTCTGCCTTTACTAGAGGTGTTTATACCACTGCAGATAGCTCAGGCAGATTGTTACCTGGGTCACTTTTCACTAAGAAACTACCAAAAAAGTGAGTTAATATTTCCCACTAAAACTTACCAGTGGTTGAAACGCGTGAGCTCGTGTTAGGACGCTTCCAACAGCAGCTGATTTCACAGCGTGAGTCTATGCAGTATGGTGAAGGACAGTAGGCCGAAGGGGGGTAATGACCACTAATCAATAGTAAGGTGGGAAGTATTAGAGGAAGAGACCCAGCTGTAATTAGACCTCCACTGTGTACTTATTTGGAAGAACATGTTAATTCTGCAATATGTTTCTTAGTTAAACATTGCACAGTTCTTACCTCATTTCTGTAAATAAAGTTTTGTGAATCTGTTTTGTATTGTGAAGAATTCATAAGAAAACATTGATATTTTGATTTGTAATATTTCTAATTAGTAGATTTAATTGAAAAAGTAAAAATAATTTATTTTTATATGTTCTGGGAAATTTTTTTAAAATGTCACAAATCACTTTTGTAAAGTATCTACAAAAGTAAACCAGTGGTTTATTTTACTTACTCAACCCACTGGTGGATATTCTGTAACAATTTGTACAAAAGGTAAGATGGAAATGTGCTGTTATTTTCACTAGATGTAAAATTCCAAGTGTATGAAAAGATATGTACAAAGCTTTTGTTAATAAACTTTAATAATGTTTATAGTTGTATATTGTTTGTGTGCACATAGGTCTCATAGAAAACAGTGGAGTATTTCTGTTAACATCACATGACAGGAAGGATTTCAATTGCACAGGGCCACTAATAATTATTTCAACAAACTTTTAAAAAATGTTTCTCACATACAGATGTTTCTTTCAAGAGTCACCGATGCAGCTGCAGCCCTCTCCAGGGATGTTTTTGCTTACTGGGTGTTAAACGTCCGGTTGCAGCCCTGGGCCATAGTCCGACATCAGTTTTTTGCTTTCATCCTTCCAAGAGAGATGACTGTGAAGCTGCAGGAGGAGGAGTGAGCTGTTGTGGTAATGGCCCCCGTCCATTTTGAAATAACTTGGTGAGAGCTGTGTGGAGACAGGACGGGCTCTTTATCTGCACAGTGCCCGTGTTGAGGTGATTGAGGCCTCTGTTGCTGTAATTTTTGTACTGTATTTTCTGTAAAACCATCTCAAAGTTCTTTACGGGAATCTTGCTTATTGTCCATGAAGGGCTTGGTAGACATGCAGCTGAATTCCTGGTCTTCTATTTCCTGGGCAGGAAGGAGGAACTTGACCATTCTCATACTGTCACTTGGAGAGAAAGCGTGAGGTTGTGGGCAGCCAAGGTATGCATTCTGGCTTCCTCATGATCTTTAGTCCCTTCCTTGCTCTTCAGGTGCAGCCTGGACTGGCTTTGGCACACGCTGCAGGATGATGGCATTGCTGTAGGCCTGGGCCATTTCTGGATTGTTCCATCTGCTCTGGTCCTGAGGGTTTGTTATTTTTGTTTTGCTTTCAAATGGGGAAAACTGGAGTCCTGAGAACAGAGAGGTGTGAAATGAGGAAGCTCAGAACTAGGCCTAGGGGAATGTGAAACATCATCGGGCACAGCTGGGGGCGTGGCTAACCCCCACCCTCCTGGCTGCTGAACGGCTCCTCAGCCATCGAGGCTATAAAAAAATTCCCTCCATTCCAGAGGCGGTCAATGAATATTTTATGCTCCTTGGTGAAGAGGCTCATCAGACCAGGCAGTTCTGCTGATGCAACCTGCACCCAGCCTAGACAAGCTCTAGAACTGGGTACAGGCTTTCTTCTGGCTCCCCAGGGCAATGACACTTGGTCTGTGCTAGGGCGGCAGAGTGCAGCGTGTATCCGATGGGCCACGAGACATGCCTATGGAGGCAGCAGTGTGCGGGGAAGGCAAGCCCAGCATGCCCACCAGCACCAGGCCTTCCAGGGAGCCCTGAGCATCCCATCTACTGCAACCATCGCCTGGGGGGCTGCGTCACTGCTGAGCTATTCACAGACCTAGGCTAAGCCAAAAACTTTACCTGACACACAAGGGGTATCAGGAAGTCATGTTGCTCCCATTGGAGCAGGACCACAGAAACCAGTAAAAGTGGGAAGTCCATCCTGCTGTTTCGTTTGCAAGAGAGTGCCTAACCTCCGGTATTGGTGTCCTGGTGAGATGTAGAGAAGCATGAAAGGGGCAAAGTTGGAAATACTAGTGAAATTGTCAACGTCGGGACATTCTTAAAATCTTGGCTTGTTAGAGCTTGCTGCCAGAAGCCTAGGATAGCAATGGATGTTTTCTAGTATGCAAAGTCCTGGTGGACCAAAATCAACAGCAGGGAAATAATGAAAAGGATGGTTCTGACATCCAACCAAAAATCCAAGTCACTAGCCCTTTAAAGCAAGGGACCACATCAAAGCCAAGTTCACATGAGGGCCAGATGCAGTCAAAACCAACCTTGTTTCAATCATTTTGCAGACCCTGCCATCAAGGGTGATAGTCTGTGGCTGACTTGGCACCAGTTCAGTAGAAGCCAATATGGCCTCTGATGCCAAAGCGGCCCAAGCTGCTGCACAGGCCCCTGGCATCACATAAAGAGGTCACATGACAAAATCTTCCCTGAAGCAACTTTTTTTTTTAATTAGTTCATACACAGACAGATGTAAAATTGAGAATAATACAGTCCAAACCTTTAGAGCTACAGAACATTACACAACAGTATCTGTCAGTCGTTCTGCTAGACCGAAACCTAAATTAGAGCACTATGAATCTTCACAGCATCTCAAGCGTATTCTACTGATCTAGTTGTGTATGGTAGTCGGGCTGTAACTGTACAAAATTCTGATGTTTTTGTTTGGCATTTGGGCTGTACCCTCAGCATGGAGCAGCAACACTGCCCTCCCTGGCTACCCTACCCCAAATGTGCCTACCCTACCCCAAAGGCCCCTTCCATAGCATCTGTCTAGCCCAGCAACAGGGACATCCACAGATTCCCAAAACAGACTCAGATCTGACTCATTTACATCCAACTCACAATATAGAAGCTACAGCACAAACCTTCTAAGCCTGAAAGTTCCTTATAGTGCAAAAGCCCCTTGGGCTACAGCTCACAACTGCCAAGGAAAGAAAGAAAAAAAAACACCCACCCATCCCCCCCCCCCCCACACCCCCATTTTGCTATCAGGCGGATGTCAACATTACTTAGAGGAAATCTGTATTCCAAGTGCTAGAACAGGAGCTGAGAAAATAGCTTATAACTCAAGCCTGGAGTGACCTTGATTTTCATGGACAGAAAGATTAAGAGAAACTAGCCTTGGTGGTGGGGGCCAGACCCAAGCGCAGAGCTAGCTTGGCTGTGGCTTCTAGCAAGCATCACACCTGACCTCAGCCATCACAGCCTAGGTGTACTGTCTCATCATCTAGCAAACACCTAGCAACCCCCCCAGAGAGGCCTTGAAGCTCTTGGATTCTTACCCATACCACGTTCCTCCCCACAGCTAAACACAAAAGCTAAAACTTAGGCAGGACTATGGCCTCCTGTGGCCCTTGAGGAGCCAAATGTGAAGCTATTCACACAGATAGAGCTGGGACAAAGCCTACAGCACATGAAGGATCCCTTCCTAGATGAGGATCTCTGAGCATCTGGTTGCAGAGATCAGATGCACAGAGGCTGGACACAAGATGCACGGTCCTCATCCCATGACTACACTGCCAGACTGCTCCGTGTGAGACACCCAGGTGACACAGCAGTGCCTTGCGGGTGAGATGGTTGGGCCTGCCACCAATTCATGGTGCAGTCCACTGCAAAATGGCCAATGCAGTTCTCCTACACAGCCAGCTCACCTCTACTTCCAGGCACTTGATTCTTCAAGCAATAAAGATGCAATCCAGCAATTCCCTTCCATCCAGGCATGAGCAGCACCTGTGGTTAGACACTGGCATCCATCACTTAAGGTACACAACAACCTGACAAGCGTGACAGAAGGGCACATACATACAGTCTTTGCCCATCCTTACAGATCTTCCATTAGCCAAACTGCATTTGTCAGAAGCACCACTTCAAGTTTCTCAGTGTAACTGTTCTTACAAACAACAAAAGAGCCAAGAAGTTTCTTACCAGTAAGTAGTGCTCACCGTTCTTCCTTCAATCCCATTCAAAAAGTCTAGGGCAGAGAGAAGCTGGAGGTGTTGGCAGGCAGCATGGAATTACTGCCACACAGACAGTAGTGACAGGGCAAACCTTGAGCAGATACTCTTAGACATGTAATTTTTTTTAAAGTTTCCCAGTGATAAAGGTATCAAAGTTCTCCAAGACCTTACTACATTTGCCACTGGATTTTTCTGACCCAATATCTAACTAAACTATTTCTTGCTCCAGACATCATTATTATTCACAGCCACAACAGACCTGTGACAGTTCCATACTAACTACACCAGGGAGACACAGAGATGACCCAAGTGCAAAGCTCTCCTACGTGCTTTAAGATTTATCGTGCTCTCTCTCTAGTGCAAAGCAAATACCAACACAATTCCTTCTGTCCTTCCTAGCAAGCCAGGCTTTGTAGAGCTTGGATCATCCTCTCTGTTCTCTTCTCATGGGTCTACATCTTCCCTGAAGTGTGATATACAAAACCAGGCACACCATTCCAGGTGAAGTCTTCTAAATCCAGGGTGGAAAGGAAAGATGACTTTTATCCTCAGAGGCTGCACTCTCCAATGACTTGCTTCCTTTTTTTTAAACAGCAAAAATATTCCAATTACCATTTTACTATTTTTTTTAAATGAACAATACATCCCCATTCACTCATGTTCTTCCAACCCAGCCCAATCAATGCTGCCCCAAGTTAATTTGCACCAACTCACCTAACCATAGCCCCTTTTCTTCATAGCCATTTTGACTGCCCTGCTTTACAGCAAGTGTACGGTTTTGAGTGTTCTGTATGACTAATAACTTCTTTTAAACTTTAGATTTCATAACAACTCTTGAAAATAGCTCACTTGATCTCACTTAAGACTCTTCCTTCATAGGTGCATTTGTGGCACAGAATTAGCATACAGAGGTGATAGCACAGCTTCTAAATCTCTTTAGTTTCAATGCAGTTAACCTGTGAAGTTCTCTGTGAAATGAAATGTAGATGCATTATTTTGTGTCTAGTAAGTAAGTTCCCATAATATCATTACTTCTGCCAACTAACATTCTTTTTTTATTAACACTATTATCTTCCCTAAATACTTCTCCCTTGAAGTTCTATGGGAATGGGATTAAATTTTGTGAAATGATGATCTATCAGAAGCAACACAACTGGCAATGTTACTGCAGAAATTCAACAGTGTAAATGGCAGGAAGTTAACAGATTTCCAGCCAGGAAATTCTGATGAGCTCAGATACACAATCCTCTAATTTTTCATTTTAATTTTGAGTTAAAGCTCAAAATCTTATTAGAATCCTGGAAATCAGAATTGAGTAGTATATAAATCTTTAAAAAAATGCAAGTCCATAATGTTTCCTTCTCAGAGTTTCTGATATAATGCTGAGCCCATTAAATATCCTTTATTCCAGCATTTTAAGCTTGGTATAACTTCCCCAGTTATGAAAAACAAAATAGCAAGGAATAATAACCCTTATTAATTTTTCTCCAAATATAAAATCAAACTATTATTGAATCCAGAGCATACAAAACCACCCCAATATGAGAACTCTTAGCCCAGTGTTAACTTTTAAATCCTATTCTGTACTTAAAAACTGCTCATGAAATATACGCCTTATATATTTTAATTTCTAATTAAGAAGTTAAGGCTTTATATATTCTTACCCATTTCAACTTTATCAACAGCACTGTCAAATATCGCTGTGTATTAGTCTGCAGGATTAGTAAAAAGTATTATATATTGCAGGTGCACATTAATTTACATGGAAGATAATGATTAGAAATATCACTTATCTCAAAATATTGTTAGAATGACTAGAGATTTCATGTAGCAGCAGACATGCTGAAATGCATATGGTCTTGGATTTATAGCTGCAAGAAAAATACATTTTGAGTGCAGAGTTTAATCATTACTCTTGTGCTTAGCAGCTTCAGATCAATTCTCTCTTTCAAAAGAAATATTAATTCTTTATATTCTGTATATACATTGTCTGTAAACCTACCAGTTCAGTGTGGGTTTTTCTGAAGGTCCACTGATTTTTAAGTCTTTACATTGTTATCACACAACTGCACTAGCAGCTCTCCAACACAAAAATACACCTTCATTCTTCAACACACAAATGGGTAGGATGGTATAAGATTTATTAATATTTTCTTTTACTAAGGCACATGACATATAGAAGTAGAGGTACAAAAATGCAGTTTCCCGCACGAGATTTAAAATCCAATTTTGACAAAGATGAGCTACATATCTTCTGCTCAGAACATTCAGCTTTTAGCCATTTTTTTCTTTTGTACCAGTTCAACAAGCAACTTGTATCTTGCTATACACTCCTCCTAAAAAGGAAAAACAAAACAGTCAATTAAAGCTTGGTATTTTAGTACTGTTTTTATACAGGCTGCCTCATTCTAGAAGAAGAGCAAGGTTCTGGGGGTTGTGTGTTTTTTTGTGTTAAGCTGCACACTGAATTTCAGAAGGAGAATATGTCTAGTGAAGAACGCATTAGAAAAATGAACTTGCAACTTCTGTCTCTTAATGGATAATTTCCCTCTTTAAAGAGCACAGAAATTCAACAGTTGCCCAGTACTTCTTGACAACGACTGCAAAAGCAATTGTTAAAACAGCTGTACTATGGTACCTGCTTCAGAACAGTTATTCTGGCACAAGCCACAGTGCAGATAGGATAAGACAAGCCTTTGTGGTCACTAACATAGTACCTACTGACACCAGATACTGCCCAACAGCTTCAGAGAAACACTCAACCCCCACCACGTTTCCTACTCTCTCACACTGCGTTTGGCACAAATAAAACTTGGGTTTTCTGCAGCTACAATGACTGAAGCAAGCAAACTAAGCTATCACAACCATTACAAAATCTAGCACAGACCAACTCTATCAATGACAACGCTATTTGAAAAAGATTATACTTACAAAAAGAACATTAGACAGATTATTGAGCATCTAACACTTGCAGATGGATTATTTATTTTGTTTGTTCATTGAGATGGGTTGAGAAAGGTATTGTACAAGTGAAAGCAAAGCAGCTCACCAACATTTGGTTACTAACTTTGACTCAAAATTTGTTTTAAAATCTAATTTGTCCTGCAATTGAAGATCTGAAAGGCAGAGGAGAGGTAGGTATTTTAAATGGGACAGGAGATACTTCAACATTATCTGTAATAGATAAACTGAATTAAAAGAAAATATACTTTAAATAAAAACAACAAACATGACAGTAATGCTCTTTAGGTTGATTATGTCTGGACTGATAGGCTGAGTAAAGACCTCACCTTTCTGCACTGACCCTCAGTTCTTAAGGTAATCATAAACTGAAAATGCTTCCCATCAATTTATACTATAGTTCAAAAAAAACTAAGCATACCTTGCTTTTTCCAGGAACACATTTGGCTATTTTATCCCAGCGATCCGCTGTTCCCTTTGGGTACTGCTGCAAGGCCATTTCGAGAAGTTTCTGTTGATTTTGAGTCCACAGTTCTTCTGGGACACGGCTTTTCTCTTTTTTTCTGCTCTCATCACCACTCTCTTCCTCTTGCTCAGTGTTATCAAAATCTTTCTGACGTCTGCCTCTGCCCTTCTCTTCTGGTACCTCTTTTGTTGCTGGCAGAGTCATTTCAGGTGCTTTGACAATTTTTCGTTTGCGATATCTAGTTTCACTTGCCACAGTCTCCTTTTGATCTATTTGGACATCCATCTGCTCTGGGATATGATCGTAGTTCCCCATCTCCTCCTCTTCCTCTTCCCTTTCTCGCTGGGTGATTATGTGGTCTGGCAAATTCACGTTGACTTTGACATTCTTGGAATTCTGGGCCAGGGTTTTAAGCTCGGAGAGCCTAATGACACCTGTTAGAAGTATTGTTGTTATACTTCTGAAAAAATGAAACAAACCACAAACAAGCAGAGAACTGCCCACAAACAAAAGGTACTCAAGATAGCACAGAGGAGAAAAAGCTCTTCTGTATTAAGATCTTAAGGAAAATGCTTATCAAGAAATCAAGATATTTGCTAAGAAGCGATGAACTTTGCCAATATTGAGCTTATCTGTTATATGTGAAGTACTAGTAAATTACCACCCTGATACACGCAAACACAACAGCCTGAACAAAAGCCACAATAAACTGAGTAAGAAAGCCTGAGAGGATGTGGCTAAAGAAGGGAAACATTCCCTCACAACACTCATCAGATCTTCTCTTTGCTCCATGTAAGGTAAGGTTGCAAAGCTCTCTGCAAAGCATGCCCCGAAAGGTACAGAAAGGCTCTATTTGCACAGCTATAATCCAAATATAGTGCTTTTTATAA
The DNA here is from genome assembly GCF_000691845.1 of Merops nubicus. Classification (NCBI taxonomy): domain Eukaryota; kingdom Metazoa; phylum Chordata; class Aves; order Coraciiformes; family Meropidae; genus Merops; species Merops nubicus. Next base: position 64,788 of record NW_008610172.1, read on the forward strand.
GCATCAGTGAGGATCTAGTAGCACACACCTGGTGTATATGTAACAGAATCCTTCACTTGTTTGGCTTTCATGGTAACCTGCATGAAAACAACAAAAAGGACTATTAAAAAATTACATTATTTGGGCTATTAAAGAATTTATTAGCAGCTTACTGCAAAATACCAGCACTGAACACACGTTAAATATGGTGAGACTGATGTTCTTCTGCTGGCTTTGTTCATATATAGATCCCAGACTGACAAAAAGTAACTTTCTAGACTTTGCCCTTTCTTAAACATTCCCAGCTTATTAAAATAATGTAAGCAATGCTATACATTTCTATTACTATCACCATAATACATCACATTTTATACTCTCATTTTGTTTTCTTTCAAACCCTAAGTCTGTAACCTAAAATACCACAAGAAGGGGGGGGAAGGAAACAAATTAATTATCTTCTATATATATATATCAGTTTCTTAATACTAAACAAAGTAAGAAATTAACCCAGGTAGGTCCAGATGATGAAGCATGCTAACAAACAGGCATTCACACCCAACATAAAATATAACAGTTTGTCTGCCAAAGATCAGCAAAGACACCTCCTATGTCCTGATACTTCTGGAATATAAAAAAAAAATATTGGTGAGAATCCAAAGGATGGAGAGCTGCTTGCTTCAATCTCTCCATGTATACTGAAATCTCTGTCCTGGGAGAAAAGCCATGCCAGATTCAGCATTTTCATTTCTACTTAAGTAAGAAAATAAACAGGCTTTCTCCCTACCTAGAATGAGGAGCTTCCCTGTCCCAAATTCCTAGACCTCACTATAGATAACAAAAAAAGACAGGCTTCATGAAAAATTTAATCATTTTGCATCTGTGTTATATAAAGTTATCTAGAATCCAAAATTCAAGTACCATGTAACAGCATCTTAAAATGTAGTACTCAAAAGAAATATATACACTTTTTGATCACTGAAAATGCTTTATGAATACCAGACTTCAATTTTTTTTTTTTAAATTTTTTTTTTTTTTAATTGGAAGTCTTTCTGAAAAAGCTAGAAATTTAAGCAAGTAGTCTGGGACACCAAATCCAATAGACCTTCCAATGTAAACAGGCACACAGCGAGTCAGAACTGATGCCACCTGGTATGGGTGACTTGTGTTTCCTGCAGCCTGACCTGGGGACTTGAGATGTCACCATCCGTTCAGCGTAAGGCAGTTGGTAGTGTGCTCCCCAGAGCAAAAATAAAAAATACATCACTTACAAAGGCAGAAATTCCTCCATGTGGGATCATTAACATTAACATTAACAATTACCCTCTACACAGCACAGCACCAGAGAGCAAGCCTGCCAGGGGGTTGTACAGCTCTTTGCTGGAAGAAGAATAAAATATGAAGATTCAGGATTTTTGTTCTGTGACAAGATTCATAATTGAGTACTTCAACAGCTGAAATACTCTGGTAGGACCAGCTTCTACTCTAGTCTGCTTGGTTCCTCCCCCCCCCCCCCCCCTTTTCACCCTCGACTTGCGCGGCGTGGCCTTT
>NW_008610172.1:66345-75903 GCF_000691845.1 Merops nubicus
TTCTGCCCGTGGAATTGCAGGACTTGGCTTTGAGACCAGGCAAGTGATGGATCTCCTTAACGAAAGCACAGCAAGGCTTAACACAGCCAAGTGGCCTATTTTCCCTGCAGATGAAGCCTTGTTTTCTGGGATGATTAAGTTTAAACAAAGAACTCCATGAACAAAAAAATACCACCTCTAACCAAAACCTTTATCCAGAGGTACATGTTTGTCACAGGAAGCTCCTGTTGCCACTGCTGCAGTATGATAAAGGTTTAAGAGTTCAAAGAGAAATCTCAGAATACTAATAAGAACAGGTAATTTCAAGTTGCACGAAGAGTTCTGTGATCTGCACAGTCTTGATTTTGAAACAGGATGGATCCTCCTTGAAAGAGGTAATTATTGATAGAAATTGCCTTCCTTGAAGAGTTTGTAGTCTAAAATAATCCACATTAAAATGTTTGCATTACATTTTCACTATAAGCAGACTTTCTTTATAGGGCCAATGCTTTAGAAGGTCAAGTGGAAAGCAATCCATTCTTGACCATTGAACAGAATGGATCCTTAGTGATGTCCTGCATTTCTTAAAGAGAATTTAATAGAATACAATTTATGTTATATAAACTGGATTATAATAGATTATTTTGAAAAGAGCAAGAAGAATTTGTCACGCAAACTGGTAGCTGTTCCTTTAGTGCTTACTGCAAGGATGCAGTGGTTTCATTGTGAGTATGACAAAGCATTATCTGTTCATGTTCACCTATTCCAGAAAACTGTTTCTAAGCCATTTTGCTATTTCTTAAATACTTCTTTCAAAGATTTTCAGCCTACTTATAAGGCCAAGGCAGGAAAAAGAGAGAAGACAAGATTTTCTGAACAAAACAGAACAAAATAAATTGCAAGCAAAGACCAAGACAGGTACACCAAGTTGCTACCTCAATACCAACACGTGCTGTTCTCTGTGTTGAACCTCTAATGTTCTCAGAGCCTGGCAGTTATTTTATCTTTCAAACTGAGACTACACATGCAACATCAACTTCGCATTGGAAGTGGAGCAAATCCATAGGCTGGATTCAAGTTTCCTTTACAAGACAGACATTCCCAAGTGAGGTTAGCGTAGCTATCCCATAATAGATAGAAATTTTGCTGCATATTACATCTAATTGAATTAATATTACATCTAGTTTGATTACTACATCAGTCCTCTCCACCAGAACAGTGAAGGACTTTGGTTTATTCCTAGATCCTAACGGCATTTCGTATTAGTCCCTACATACAAGAAATCTTAGTATAGGTTATCTTATTTTGGATAACTTCAGACAAAACAACTTGGAGAACCCATATGTGGCATTTTTAGTAAGTTACTTTATTTATCACACCTAATATTTCCAAAACTTTCTCATTTGAAGGCATTATGATATCTGTCCATATTTTTATGGCCTTTCAACTTGAACTTTCACCAGGTGAGCTGGAAATAAAAACTGTGTGTATTTTTTAGATAATGAAAATCTACTATTTCAAACACCAAAAAAGTGCCTTCAGCTGATCTAATTTTGACAACTCATCAAGCTTCTGAGAGCTTTACTATCACTGTTCACAGGTTACATGAGAAGAATAATTGCCCATTATCCTTTTTTTTTTTTAGTTTGGTTTTGTTTTGCAAGTCCTTTTCTGGGTGCTATGTACATTCACATTTACTCCCGCTCTCTTCCCTTAAGAGTTCAGGTATCACTTATTTAGAGCTAAGATTTATTTGTCCAGCTGCTTCAACCGCCATTGTCATTAGAGATGCTGATACAGGGCAAGAATGCCACATAAATACATGTCAGTATTAAGCTACTAAAGATTATTAGGAATCCAACCTATGGAACTTATAAAATTGTATTTCAATTTGATCTGCTTGAGTTTAATCATCGCTCTTGCCACTCATATTTGCAGACTTTCCTGTTGCCAGCTCCTCATAATTTCCGACGTTCCTACCATCAATTTAAGTTTCCTCTCTAATGGTGGGTTGTGCTATCTACTAGATAGCTCTTAACAGTAATTTAAAAAGAAAAAAAAATAAATCACTGAGTTACGGAACAAGTTCTCCCTTGCTTTCTCTACTCAGTTTCTTAACTTGCTTATATTACTACTCTTTCATTAGGTAACAGGTAGCATACTTGGAAATACTGTTATTCAAAGTAGAATTACAGTTGTAGAGTTAATCTTCTAGTTATTATTGCTGAATGTTCCTGCATAATGCTTTAAAATTATAGTTTTTATTAAATTAAATTATGAATTTTATAATGACTGAAGTTACACTAAAAACCTGCTGTTATTGACAACAGCTTTCACCAGAGTATTAGCCAGCCAGTAAGAAATCCTGGGTCTGGGGACACCTGAAATAATAAGGATCAAGACTGTGAAATTGATTAAGAAGAAAAGGGCAGATCTCATATTCCTGCAAGAATGTGTACTGCTGAACAGACACATTACACTATTTTATAGGAATCCGCTTTAAATGCTGCTGTTCAATGCCCAGATAACTTTGGCATCCCTGTAGGGACAACAGAATTTACAAATAAAGTCAGGTAATGATGTGCATGGTAAAACAGATTTTTTCTTTTTAGACAGAGGATGAAAAAAGTTGGATGCAAGCAATCAAATTACTGAAGTCTATGTAAAATCATCTTACTATGGTACCTACAGAAAGAAGCCAAAGGAACAGTTTGCTTCTGAGAACTCTCTTCTGAATTCAGTTTCAATGGCTCTTCAGCTTCAAAAAGATTTCACTGAAGCAAGTGGGATTAGTGGGATGATTTATGTGATGAAAGCCAGACAGAGCAGGTTTCTTCCCGTACTGCTGACAATTACTCCAGATCACAAGACTAGTTGCTACTCAACAAGACACCTCGCACTAAAAACATTCCTCACTGTGACCATCCGAATGTTAAATATCTTGTTACCCTGGACACCTGCCACCTCTTTCAGATGGGACAATCAATGCTTCAGAGATATACAGGAGAAAAAAACAGAAAATTCAGACAGCTTAGAAGACTCAAGTAGCATAGGCAAAGGCAAATTTTGCTGCCACATGACTGAAAGGCTACCTTTCATCCTGCATGGAAGCAGGTATAAAAAAAAGCACAGAATTGTGGCAGACCTAGAGGGAAAACCCTGTAAAGTCAGGTACAGTGATCCTACAGATGAGAGGAAGAAACAGCCTTTTTGCAGAAGATAAAGAGCAATCCCCATTTCCACAGCAGCAGCCACCAACCCATTGCTTCAGCTGACCCCTCCAGCACCATGACCAGCCCAGTTTTGCAGGACACGTGCCAACAGGGCTTTGAAGCCTTTGCCATTTTGCGGTCTCCTGGCAGTGCTCTATGGGCAACAATCTACCTTCCTTCGTTGAATAGAATACTATCTTGATGGGGCTTGCACCAGGTAAATACAGAACTACAAACCTCTCGGGCTCTGACAACATTCTGAGAAAATAATATGGGGTTTGTAGAGGAAGAAATAACGTACGTTGCTTGACTTCTCGAATGTACACAACCTTGCGAAGAAGAATGACATGTAAGTAGATCATCATGTACCCAGGAATCCCAGTTCTTGGAGGTAAGAGAAAAAGTCTGGAGGAAGGAAGACTCTCCATTGGTTGAGGAGGATTGAGCTAGAGATCATTTAGGCAAGCTGGACACCCACAAATCCATGAGCCCTGATGGGATGCACCCACATATGCTGAGAGAGCTGACTGATGTTATTGTAAGACACTCTCTATCACCTTCAAAAGGCTGTGGAGAACAGGAGAGGTGCCTGAAGAAGAGAAGAAAGCTAATGTCACTTCAAAAAGGGCATGAAGAAGGACCTAGGAAACTACAGGCCAGTCATCCTCACTTCCTGGAAAGGTGATGGAACAGCTCATTCTGAAGGTCATCTCTAAGCATATGGAAAAAAAGGTTATCAAGAGTAGTCAGCATGGATTCACCAAGGGGAAATCATGCTTGACCAATCCGATAGCTTTCTATGATGTTGTGACTAGTTGGGTAGATAAGAGGAGACCATTTGGTGTCATCTACTTTGACTTCAGCAAGGCTTTTGACATTGTCGCCCATAACATCCTCACAGGGAAGCTCAGGAAGTGTGGGTTAGATAAGTGGACAATGAGATGGGTTGAGAACTAGCTGAACAACAGAGCTCAGAGGGTTGTGATCAGCAGCACAGAATCTCGCTAGAGGCCTGTAGTTAATGGTGTTCCCCAGGGTTCAGGAATGGGTCCAGTCTTGTTCAACATATTCATCGATGACCTGCATGAAGGGACAGAATGTACCCTCAGCAAGTTTGCTGATGGTACAAAACTGGTAGGAGTGGCTGACACACCACAAGGCTGTGCTGCCTCTTAAGACCTAGACAGGCTGGAGAGTTGGACAGAGAGGAACCTCATGAAGTTCAACAAGGGCAAGTGTAGAGTCCTGCACCTGGGGTGGAATAAACCCATGCATCACTACAACTTAGAGACCGACCTGCTGGAAAGCAGCTCTGTGGAGAAGGACCTGCGAGTCCTGGTAGACAAGTTAACAATGAGCCAGCAGTGTGCCCTTGTGGCCAAGAAGGTCAACAGTACCCTGGGATACATTAAGAAGAATGTAACCAGCAGGTCAGGGGAGGTTCTCCTGACTCTCTACTCTGCCCTAGTGAGGCCACATTTGGAGTACTTTGTTTAGTTCTGAGGTCGCCAGTTCAAGAGAGACCAAGAAGTACTAGAGAGAGTCCAGTGGAGAGCTACAAAGACAATGAGGGGACTGGATCATCCCTCTTATCAGGAAAGGCTGACAGACGTGGGGCTGTTTAGCCTGGAGAAGAGAAGACTGAGAGGGGATCCTACCAATGCTTATAAATATCTAAAGGGCAGGGGGTCAAGAGGATGTGGTCAGTCTCTTTTCAGTGGTGCCAAGTGATAGGACAAGAGGCGATGGGTGCAAACTAGAACACAGGAACAGGCTGCCCAAAGGATGTGGAGTCTCCTCCTCTGGAGACATTCAAAACCCACATGGATGCATTCCTGTGCTCTAGGTGAGCCAACTGAGGTTGAACTAGATGATTCCCAGAGGTCTCTTCAAAACCCCTACCGTTATGTGATGCTATTATTGTGCTACTGAAAAGAAGAGGTTCTGATAAAAATCTTTAATCTTCCTGAGCAGAAGTTCTCTATATATTTACTAAAGCTACCAGTTTCTCAGCATCAACTATCAGAAAACTGCTGACCCAGCACCAGTGTTCTGTTCACCCAGTTGTTACCTTCCTGCATGTTCTCTGTCTAGTTATGTCATGCAAAAACGCCAAGATCTGTGGAATTATGGAAAAAAAATGAGGTTACTACCACAAGTAGTTGAAGCTAATTGCAGCAATGAGGCATTTCCTGAATCTTTGAGGCTAGTTTGAGTTCTAATCACATTTTTTCTCATAAAGGAAAGCCAGACACAAAAGGATTTTAATCCTTCCTGGCTTTATCTAGGTATTAGGTTTTTACAGACCTAACCTTCCACAGCAGCACAGAATAAATTGCCAAATCTGAAGTTCTCCCTTTATAACCAAAGTACGACCTGCTGCACTGGGCTGTTCTTCCAACCTAGATCTAAATAGATTTTTCATAGCAACAACAATTGTACCAAGAACTACTTGACCAAAGTCAAAGAACAATAACGACCCACATCTTCATTTTCACACAGACTCAAAATCTGTTGCTTTATAAACTGCCTTCACTTACATACACACACTGAAAGGGCTGCTAAAATTGTCTTCCAGTTTTAACAGATTGGTGAAACTTCAAATACTTAAGTATCAGGACAAATAATTCTCCATTCTTGCACGTAACCTAATTAGCAAACTACTAGATCTCTTGAAATATTTCAAATCAGAAGATACACCTTGGTTTTAGCGCTGTTCATAACAGTTTGCTTAGTAGATTGTTACCAACTTTCCCAAAAGTGTCTGGGGTAACTAGTCTTTAGCCACTGTGTAAATTAAACGTTGAATTTAATGCTAACATACCAAATGAGTATTTTAAGGACAGTGTGCTTTTTTCCCTGAAAGAACTAAGAAACACATGATGAATTTAACTGAATTTGCAACCAACCAGTTGCAGCCAGAAAAAGTACTGTTTTCTTACCGTTATGGACTTTGAAGCAGCGTGTGATTCTGAACTTTGCTGCAGCAGACGGAGAAGAGATAGCTACCTCAACAGAAATCCCCAAACCAACTGTGAGTTTAATTATGAGGCAGTTTAAGATGTGGTCTGCTAAAAAAATGGCAAACTTGGCCTAAGTCACCAGATGTAGAACACTAGCCTCTCTCCAGTTGAAGTGCCCAAATAGTTAATTTAAAGCAGCAGAATAATTGCTCCTATTTTTAGGACACAAAAAGAGAAGGAGCCAGCAACTAGAATTGTCATGATGGTGAAGACTTCATCCTATGCTTTTTTGTGTGTGTGTCAGTTAAAAGCCATGCCTGAGAGTCTTCAGCACAATATTGTAGGCACACATGTAAGAGGAGTTTGGCTCAAATGCCCATTGCAACAATGTCTTGAACATCTTATTTTGTGACTGTTGATGCAAAATGCATTACCTTTCCTAAGAGTAAGAGGATCTGAATTCTGCAATGGAATTCAAACCCAGCTCGTGTGTATGGGACAATGTATATCCCATATGTATGAGCTCAATGTATGTGGGACATTGCATGAATTCAGGCCACTCTAAAAGGTTGCAGCATCACTAGTTTGATGACATCTATATGAATTAAAATGTCTGTCACTCTTCTATATAGAAAAAATACTCTCTCCTTTAAGTGAGAAAAATGCTCTGGTCATGCTTTATGAGAAGGAAATTAATCTGTTTTGCGTGATGCATTGCGCTGAATTCTGCAAATACTGCAGGAGCAACTGTAGGACTGCCCAGAAGAAAACTTTGTACAATGAGGGAATTGTAAACAGCAACCACCCCTTCCTCTCCTCCAAGTATCCACAGAGACATTCTGGTGTGTCTTTGGGATTAGACAGGTGTTTCAAAGATTTTGCTCTCAGATTGAGGGATCTGCATGACCTACATATCATCTAAATCCTGTCTTAGATATTCATAACCTTGTTTGGACCTCAGTCCAGAGCTAGGTCTTTATACTTTAATAAGCAACTGGAAGAACTATTGATTACATAAACACATGCAAGCTGCTAAGGGTAAATGTTTCAGAATGCCCACAACTGGAGAGCACAGCAACTGAGTTAACACAGACATAGTATACAAAATTAAATGTGGAACAGACTTCGGAAAACACTTAATCTCCAGAGGCAAAAACCCCTAATAAATTCATGAACTTTTACATATGGATCATTTCTCATACAGATGTTTTCTTGCTGGCAAGATAATGAGCTTACATTTGTCAAAAGTAAGAAATCTATTTTAGAAAGACACAAAATACAGTGAGTACGAACTCTTCACTCAGCAGACTTAAAGGCCAAAACTGTTGCTTGGACTTTGAAGAGGTATTACAAAATAAGCACCAACCCCAAAAACCTTATGCTTTCAGGTTTCATAATTCAGAATGTCTGCTCAAATGTAGCCACCTGTCTATTGTTTTGCTGTCTACCTTAGTGTTCTTCTATACAGGCAGCAAATCCCAATCGGTCTGTTTTCGCTACACAAATGCCTGAGATTAGTGACTGCAGAGGCAAACAGAATCAGTTTAAATCCTGTAAGACAAGTGAACGATATTACTTCACAAGTATGAAATCTGAGATCTCTTTGCCTTTGATTTAAAAAACCTGTACCTAATAATCACATTAAAGTCTGTTTGGCATGCCAGACAGCTTTTACTTCCTCTATTATTTTTACAATTTGAACATCCTTTGTAGTTACTGAAATTAATTTATGCCTTTCAGCAAATATTTTTTTTAAAACTTTTTATCTATAAAGGTAGGTATAGTCAAGTACAATATAATTCTATAATTTTATATCTAAGTGCTTTTTCTCAATTTTTGAATTCAGCAAAAGCTGACAATCATTATTATAAAGCTTCATAAGGCTTAGCATTTTTCAAATCAAAATTTTGTAGAAATAGTAGTCTTGAAACTCCATTCCATTCATTATTTATACTACGTTACAGGATGTTCACAGTGATTAGGAAATTCAAACATAACTTTATTTTGCTTTAAAATGTCAATTATTTCCTTCAGTATTGGAGGACAGGAATAAGAACTAACCCCGGAGCAACAAATTCAGCAAGGAAAATGGGTCAAAGAACAGATGTTTGAAGGATGACAGAGAGCAGTGGTACAGGTAACCAGGTCAGCAGGCAGGAACCCTGATTAGAGCTAACTGAACTTCACTTCCCTTTCATAATCAAAACACTTGAAAAATCTAATTTCTCACACCAGCCAATAGCAATAAAAATTACTTTAAAAGCTGTAGAAGCTTTCAGTTGTGAAAGCAGTAAGAATTCATTACACTAAATCAGCTGAAAACCATCTTTATGTAAAAAGATTGCTAAATTCCCAATATGAGCATACTGAAGTGACAATCAGCAATTCAAATAGTTAAACGTACTGATTAAACAGGTACAACAACCTCCTCCATTTTGGACTGATTATCCATTGGCTGTTAAAAGATAAACATCCTATATTTAACATGACAGAAGTTAAAGGAATAACCCTTCTTACAGTACATCTGCATCACAGCGGCAAGCTTACTCTAGCTCTGAGCTGAAAAGCACAGGAGTATGTTGCAAAGGTATTTATGCTGGTTATCACACGAGGAAGCAAAAAGAGAAAGAGTAGAGCTGAATGAGCTCAGGAGCACTACAGCATGGACATAGCTGTTCAGTGTTGGATTTTGGCTGGCACTTTCCCAGTGGTCTGCATCACATTGTCTGGATGTACCCTGTTTGGATGGGGAATCTGGGAGAAAGATCTATATAACGGGCCTTATACTAATCCTTATTTGTGCAGTATTTTGGGAAATAATTAACAAACGTCTAAGGACCTCCAGTTTGAAGATAATTAGAAAAGGAAAAAAAAAAAAAATCTGAAAGAACACTTTGTTAGGTTTTAGTGAAACAGTCAAGCTAAGATATATGCAGTGATTACTAACCAACTACGATGACTATCTGGCTTTAATTTTACATTTTTTAAAATGAGCTCACACATGCTTCCAATTGTAGGGAAGGTTTTGTTTCTTCCTTCTTTCCTCCTAGATAGCTTGCACTTGCTAGTCTAATCACAGACCATATGAAGAGAAGGACCTAACCTCAGGCTCAATCATTACATTGATGCTGTTTCTTGCAGATGTTTGTGTAACCTGTTCTTACAGGCCTGCAAATATGGAGACTTCACAGCAGCTTATTCCACTGCTTTGCCATCTCCATTGTAATACTTTGCCTCTCAATGTCTAACTCTGCAGCCTGTGACAAAGTCTGAGGTAATTACTTTTTGCCCTATAAAACTCATACACAAAACCCTTGTTACAATTCTTCTTATGCAGATGAATACTTACATCCTCAGTTCATATTTTCTTTCAGTTCAACAACATGAATTCCTTCACACTCTTT